>NW_027759413.1:0-4139 GCF_054177405.1 Leptonychotes weddellii
AAAATTAAAAAAAAAAACATTTTATGAGTGGTTAAAGAGCCACCTTGGCACTATTGAAATATAGCTTTACATTTTGCTAAAAATGTCACAGCATCAGACTTACCAGATACCATGATATTGATGGAGATCACTACCATCAAAGTTGAAATCCTCCCCAGAGTATTCATTTGGAGTGGTTAGCCACTGACTAGCCATGGACAGGAAATGTCACTGAGTTTTGTTGAGCAACAAATGAAAAAAGCCAATACTTATGATCATTGGTTCCCCCACAGTACTGAAGTGACACAATAAATTACATAGCAATTTATTTAGGAAGTAGCATTTTGGGAAACATAAATTACATATGGCAAAATGCACAAATCTTTAGTGTACAGATTTATGAATTTATATATATATATATATATGAACTCAGATAATGACCTCCAAAACGAGGTAAGACCATTTCCATTATTCAAGTTTCCTTCATGCTACTTCTCTGTCGGTAGTCCTTCTCCAGAGAGAAACACTACTCTGACATCTATCACCATTTTGCCAGTTTTTTAACCCCATATAAATGAAATTATTTACATAGTTCACTTTTGTAATACTGTGTAGTGGTTTTCTAGTCTGACCATGCCATAATTTTATCAACTATTTTGCTGTGAATTTGGATTTTCCATTTTAGGACTAACACAAATAAATCTTCTGTGAACATTTTTGTTTTGTACATATCTTTTGGTCTACTTATACATTTGTTTTCTTGCATATATACCAAGGAATAAAATCAGTGGATCACATGATAAGCATAATGTGTGGCTTTAATAAATACTTCCTGTTATAAGTTGACTTGTGTCCTTTCAAAATTCATATGTTGAATTTCTAACCCTCAGTACCCCAGAACGTGACCTTATTTGGAACAGGGTCATTGCATTAGTTACTGTGAGACCACACTAGAGTAGGGTGGGCCTTAATCCAATGACTGGTATCATTATAAAAAGAGGGAAATTGGACACAGATACACACACAGGGAGAATGCCATATAAAGATGAAGGTAGAGATCAAGACAGACCCTCTGCAACCCAGTGAACTCCAAAGATTTCCAGCAAACTACCAGGACATAGGAGAGAAGCAAGGAACAGATTCGTCCTTCCTGCTCTAGGAGATTTCAAGATTCTTTTGATGGTGGGACAGAACATAAGACATTTGAATAGATGAGAAGCAGAACTTTGTTACTTATAGTTCCAAAAAAGAGAAGGCTGTCAAATAGGGCCACACAGAGCTTGCCCTCATGGACAGGGTAACACCAAGCTGGAACTGTAGAATGCGGGTATGTATGGCATGTGGACTGGGCTTAGGTTTGAAGGCCTCCCAGACAGGCTAATTTGAATAATTCCCCAAGCTCCTATGCATAATTGCATATGGGTTTATTCTGGTTGTCTGGTACTTGGCCCAGGGGCCTAGAGTGTGAAAGCCCAGATAAGGGAAATAGGTGGGGTGTGGATTTAATTAGGTCTCAAGAAGGGGAACTGACCATCCTCTAGTCAGGGCCTCAAAAATGGCTCTAGATAGCATTTTGTAAAAATTAAAAACTATATTAAAATTGACCCATTGATTTCATCAGCTTTGAACTTCATTATTTGGGGTATTTGAGTACATATGTTGCCCTAAACAGCATAAAAATCATTTTATTATGAGAGGAAAACAAGTAGAATCCTTGTAGGCCAGTCCATAGCCAAGTTCACCATTACATGGTATTAGCCTAGATCACAGATCTGGAATTTCCAGGATCTATAACAATACCCTGGTTGAGTTGTAAAGCATGTTACAAGTATGAGTTATATTTTTTATGACAATAATATCTTGGTGTGTTCCTTGGTTCAAGGTGGCAAGTCCAGCAGTTACATTGGTACGAACTATAGTTCAGTAAGGAATATGTAATGGTTAGTAACATTTGTAACCAAGGGGTTAGAGATGCAGGGTGGGAGGTTGTGGTGACTATTGGAGGTGTGAAGCAAGGAGATGGCTAGGGGGATTGGGAGGTCCTCTCCCCAGGGGGCTGTGTGTGGACTTATATAAGCAGTTGTCTCATGCAGAGAGTAACAATATCCATTACTTTTAGAATGGCACAGATGGTAGTAACCTCCACCAGATTTCACCCGTTAGATATGAGAGTGTAGGGATGTATGTTTTGGCAGAGAACAAAGAGTATATTAAGATTATGGACTAAGCAAACAGTGAAAGGCAGGTTTTTGTATCAGAAACTCATGGAATATTTATGGCCATTATCGATAGTCCAGAGATCCCAGGCATAAGAGGATGTTGCTAAAACCTGTACAGTGAATGAGTCTCTGTTAGTACTAGTGGGAAGTCCTATTGATTTTAACTGGATAGATTGTAGAGCCTTTTGTTGGGGATGGGTGTCATTCAACATGAGTTTATTTGTAGGTAGCAGCATCAGGGAGATTAAATAAAATTAGTAAATGAAGAATATGTTGCCTCTAGAACTCAAAAAGGATTGGAAGATGTTAGACTTAAATGTCCTTAATATTTATGTTAAACAAAATTTCTTGGATAAGAATGTTATCACTGTAATGCCCCTACTTGTGTTTATGGGGAAAGGTGGATGCACTTAAAATCTTGCCTGTAAAGCCTGTGTGTGGTGGTAGGGCTACTGAGGTGCTCCATGGGTAGTCCAGTAAAGATGTATTGTGTCCCTTTGGAGAAGAAGGCAAACTGAGAGCCTGTTGAAATAAGCACTGCATGAAACATATTAGATGATGTTACTAATTTTAATAATGTTGGATATTGGGCATGTGGGCTTTAATGGATGCAGCAATGACATTAAGGTTGCAATAATCTACCCTGAGGCACAATTCAATCTTTCCAGGTTTAAGAACAGGTAAAATTGAGCTGTCCAATGGAGAAGTGGGAATAATCACCTATTTATTGATTAGGTCTTATAGAGTGTTTCAGTTGTTCAGGGACCTGTTTTAACTTACATTGATCCATATTAACTATTCTAACTAAAAGTCACAGGGTCCTATTTTGTCAAATTTAAATTATGACATGACTGATATATTTATTTAATTTTTAATTTAATTTTAATATTTTAAATTTATTTTATTTATTTTTTAATTTAAATTCAATTTAATTAACATATAGTGCATTATTAGCTTCAGAGGTAGAATTTAGTGATTCATCAGTTGCATATAACACCCAGTGCTCATTACATCAAGTGCCTCTTTAATGCCCATTGCTCAGTTACCCCATCCCCCACCCACCTCCCCTCCAGCAACCCTCAGTTTGTTTCCTATAGTTAAGAGTCTCTTATGGTTTGTCTCTCACTTTGTTTTCATCCTATTTTTCCTTCCCTTCCCTTATGTTTATCTGTTTTGTTTTTAAATTCCACATATGAGTGAAATCATCTGATATTTGTCTTTCTCTGACTTATTTCGCTTAGCATAACACCCTCTAGGTCCATCTTCCAAATGGCAAGATTTCATTCTTTCTGATGGCTGAGTAATATTCAATTGTATGTGTGTGTGTGTGTAGAATACTATATCCAGCTAGGCTGTCACTGAAAATAGAAGGAGAGATAAAAATCTTCCAGGACAAACAAAAACTAAAAGAATTTACAAACACTAAACCAGCCCTACAAGAAATATTAAAAGGGGTCCTCTAAGCAAAGAGAGAGCCTAAAAGTAACATAGACCAGAAAGGAACACAGACAATATACAGTAACCGTCACCTTACAGGCAATACAATGGCACTAAATTCCTCTTTCAATAGTTACCCTGAATGCAAATGGGCTAAATGCCCCAATCAAAAGACACAAGGTATCAGACTGGATAAAAAAACAAGACCCATCGATATGCTGTCTGCAAGAGACTCATTTTAGATGCAAAGACACCTCCAGATTAAAAGTGAGGGAGTGGAAAACCATTTACCATGCTAATGGACATCAAAAGAAAGCTGGGGTGGCAATCCTTATATCAGACAAATTAGATTTTAAACCAAAGACTATAATAAGAGATGAGGAAGGACACTATATCCTACTTAAAGGGTCTATCCAACAAGAAGATCTAACAATTGTAAATATCTATGCCCCTAACATGGGAGCAGCCAATTAATAACAAAATCAAAAAAACACATTGACAGCA
>NW_027759414.1:0-299 GCF_054177405.1 Leptonychotes weddellii
AGTGTGGAACCCGGGCAACAGGACCGCCACCCGGGAGGTGTGCAGGGTGCTGTATGCAGCATACTTCAGAGGCTCCTGAGTCCCCACCAGGTGACAGAGCGGTCCTGGTGTCTACGCAGCAACCACCTCCCCCATCCCTTCCTCACAGAATCCTGATGGCTCCAGCTCTCTGCTCCTGTGAATGGCCCTGTGTTCAGGGAATGCGGCCCCAGCCCCAGGTACCTCAGCCAACCGTGGTTGGCCCATCTCCTTGCTGGAGATTGGTTGAGGCATGAACACATGACATATTCTGGCCAATT
>NW_027759415.1:0-299 GCF_054177405.1 Leptonychotes weddellii
TGCAATAAACAATAAACATTCTCTTTGAATTCATGTTTTCATTTTTTTGCATAAATACCCAGTAATGAAATTACTGGATTGCATACTATATTTTTTGGAAGAAAGCTACTATGCTCAGGCTACACATAGGAAATGAGAAGTTATGCTCCATCTCCATCTCTGTAAGGGCAGAGTATATACATAAATTATCTGGCATTCTGTATAGGAGATTTTGTCTTTATTCAACTATGTGTTTACATACATATGGACTCATGGATATTTATTTTATATTTTGGGTAATAATTCAATACAACTTTGTT
>NW_027759416.1:0-299 GCF_054177405.1 Leptonychotes weddellii
AGCGGAGACTCACACGAGGGATAAGTCACTTCGGTGCTTCAGGAGTGGAACAGGGAATGGGGGGAAATGGGGATTTTGCCGTAACACTCACTGTGCCCATGGGACTCAGGGCACTCAGTGTGACTATTAGCTGTCCAGTGCTGCTGTAGCTGGTGACTGACCCTCATGGCTGACCACACCACCACCTGCGCGTCCTCCTTGGCTGTGGAGCAGGAGTCAGACCCCAGAGCCTCTGCCATGAGGTCCAGGTGTCGGCAGGGCTGTGCTCCTCTCTGGAGGCCTGGGGAGAATCCATTTCT
>NW_027759417.1:0-299 GCF_054177405.1 Leptonychotes weddellii
TTTCCTCTTGACTCATGCTCATCGAGCAATCCAGGAACGTCCTCCTCTCCTCTTTTATGAAACTACCGGTTCTTCTTTTCCCCTCCTGGCCCTGCTCTCATTTCTCCTATATCTTTGATGGCTTGGTTTTTGGGTTTTTTTCTAAATAAATCTCTCTGCTTAATTTTTTTACTTATGTATTTGTTTAATTATTATTATTATTTTTTGCTTATTCTTAAATCTTGGTGATTTTCCAGACTTCTATCCTTTGAAACTTTTTTTTCACTATAGTTTTCACTAAGAGTCATCAAACCATCAAT
>NW_027759418.1:0-299 GCF_054177405.1 Leptonychotes weddellii
GGAAGATTCATTGTCCTCGAGCTGGCCTTCCACATTTCCAGCCCACATCTTTGTCCTGCGGTACCATCCCCGGGGACACCTGTCACTGTCATCCTTAGATGTCTATACCACGGTCCCCCACCATGGCCCAGGGTACAGCTCTCCTTCCTACCATGTTTTCCCCAAAGCGCCATCAGCACTTCCACCTTGAACCCCTGCTCTGGCCACTCAGCACCTGAGCTTCTGCTACCTCTATTAGCTCTGGTTAGTTCCTGCAGGCTTCACGGTGCTTGACGCCCCCCTCATGGGCCTTTCTTATG
>NW_027759419.1:0-299 GCF_054177405.1 Leptonychotes weddellii
GGTATAAGATCTGACAAGCCTGGAAGAAAAACGGAGAACCAAGTGACACAGAATCTGGAATCTAAAAAGACTGCTGTACTATCTGGACTTTCTGCCCCAGGGGTGGCTCTTTGTCCCAAGCATCTCCTGTTCTGGTGGCCTCTCTGCTGATTCTCACTTTGGGGATTGAAGCAGAGGAAAAACTAGGGTGGGTGTCAGCCCCTTGGCAGCAGCGAGTCCTGGTTAGGTGTCTTGAGGAGGGAATAGGGGTCTTTGGCCACCAAAGAATGGCTGCCAAAAACCCTTCCCATGAGAAGGGA
>NW_027759420.1:0-299 GCF_054177405.1 Leptonychotes weddellii
TGTAATTACGGTCAGACACGGGGCGTCATCCCTGTGCAGGCGGTGAGGAGCCAGCCTTGGAGGTTTTGCAGGAAGGCATGAGTGGCGGGGAGCTGGCAGTCCTTAACATTCAGTGGGAGCAGAAGTCCAAGCTGAGCCGGTAAACTTTGAGGGATCCCTGAATTTCTTTGAGACACAGCTTCTTCATATGAAAAAGACTGGTGTGGGAAATGCTTACAGATTAATATTCAGTATATGTTCTATACGATATAGGCAAAATACATGAATATGAGTTCTATATAAATGCTTGTACCTCTACC
>NW_027759421.1:0-299 GCF_054177405.1 Leptonychotes weddellii
GGAGCTCTGCCACACTCAGGGACCTCTGGTCTTTCTGTGACCCCGAGGGTCCTGAGACCACACTGTCCCACGAGGGCTCCACCCCCTGCTTAGCCACTGGAGTGACGTCCCTCAGCTGAGCCGACTTCTAAAAGTTCCAATTTTGTGCTCCGCGGCTCTATCACTTGCCAGAAGCGGTGGACAGAGGCCCCCTCCCCCAATATCTGTCCTCCCTAGTATCACCTCGGATTCACTTCTCCGCACGTCCTACCTTCCAGAAAGTGGTTGCTTTTCTGTTCAGAGAGTTGTTGCTATTCTTT
>NW_027759422.1:0-299 GCF_054177405.1 Leptonychotes weddellii
TTCTTCTTTGCCAATTTGAATACCTTTTATTTTTTTTTGTTGTCTGATTGCTGTTGCTAAGACTTCTAGTACTGTGTTGAACAATAGTGGCGAGGGTGGGCATCCTTGACGTGTTCCTGATCTTAAGGGAAAGGCTCTCAGCTTTTCCCCATTGAGGATGATATTCTCTGTGAGTTTTTCATAGATGGATTTTATGAACTTGAGGAATGTTCCCTCTATACCTGTACTCTGAAGAGTTTTAATCAGAAAAGGATGTTGTATTTTGTCAAATGCCTTTTCTCCATCACTTGAGAGGACCA
>NW_027759423.1:0-299 GCF_054177405.1 Leptonychotes weddellii
CCCTGCTGAGCAGGGAGCCCGATGTGGGACTCGATCCTGGGACTCCAGGATCATGACCTGAGCCGAAGGCAGTCGCTTAACCAACTGAGCCACCCAGGCACCCCATCATGACTCAGTTTTAACAATTACACCTGCACAGCACTCAAAATACTTCCCCACCACCATTGAGAGATCCTCAGCACAAGTCAGCCAGTGGGGAGCCCAGTGCCAGAAACCATTTTAGCCCATTGTTTTGATCACTCACTTTTGGCACTAGCAGTCATATGTGGAGTTTCCCAAGAAACAGACATCAAAATGAA
>NW_027759424.1:0-4139 GCF_054177405.1 Leptonychotes weddellii
AAATAAGTCAATCAGAGAAAGACATGTATCATATGACCTCACTGATATGAGGAATTCTTAATCTCAGGAAACAAACTGAGGGTTGCTTTTTGGTGGGGGGTGGGAGGGATGGGGTGCTGGGTGATAGACATTGGGGAGAGTATGTGCCTTGGTGAGCGCTGTGAATTGTGTGAGACTATTGAATCACAGACCTGTACCTCTGAAACAAATAATACATTATATGTTAAAAAAAAAAAAAAGGAGATAGTAGGAAGGGAAAAATGAAGGGGTGGAATCGGAGGGGGAGACGAACCATGAGAGTCTATGGACTCTGAGTAACAAACTGAGGGTTCTAGAGGGGAGGGAGGTGGAGGATGTGTTAGCCTGGAAATGGGTATTAGAGAGGGCACGTACTGAATGGAACACTGGTTGTTATACGCAAACAATGGATCATGGAACACTACATCAAAAACTAATGATGTAATGTATGGTGATTAACATAACATAATAAAATAAAAAATAAAAAAAACCTATGGCTAACCATAGCTCCAGAAAAAACTCACTGAACACCAACAAAATAAGCAACAAAACAAAAACAGAAAACACCTAGACATATATTCAACATACTGAAAATTCAATACAGAGAAAATCTCGAAAGCAGCTAGCAAAAATAAGCACTTTACCTATATAGGAAGAGAGATAAGAATATCTGCAGATTTCCAATCAGAAACTATACAATTTAGAAGAAAATGAAATGACATCTTTAAAGTATTGAAAGGGAAAATAAAAGCTATTAATTCAAAATTATATAGCCAACCAACATATCTTTTTTTGAAGACTGTATTTATTTATTTTAGAGAGAGAGCAAAAGTGGGGGAGGGACAGAGGAAGAGGGAGAGAGTGAATCCCAAGCAGACCCAAGCCCAATGTGGGCCTTGATCCCACAACCCTGAGATCATGACCTGAGCTGAAATCAAGAGTCAGACACTTAAGCAACTGAACCACCCAGGTGCTCAAAACAACATATCTTTTTAAACAGAAAGAGAAGTAAAGATTTTTGTTTTCAGAAAGAGATCTACAGTACAGGAAATATGCAATATGTTCTTTAGTCAGCAACAATTATGATACCACAGAGAATTTAAATCTACACAAAGTGATATAGTATTATAAATAAAATCAATTAAGGTAATTACAAAATTTATTTATTTCTTATATTAATATCTTTAAAAAGTAACTGTTTAAAGCCAAAATAGTAACAATGCCTTACATGATTATATGATCTGTAAAAGTAAAATGTATGGCAAAAATAACACAAAAGATGAGAATTAATAATTGTAAGGTATAATAAACACCTTATCAGAAATAAAGTGTATAATATTATTCAAAGGAATATGCTGATTAATTAAAAATTAAGCCCTAAGGTAATCACTAAAACAATTTTGCAAAGAGGTGTAAACACTAATCCAATAGTGGAGATAAAATGTAATCATTAAAAATGAACATTTAATAAAGGAAAATGGAACTAAAAGGAAAATAAAGTACAGTGGAAAAATAGAAAATAGTTCACTAGATATTAACTTTTGATATATCTTATTAAGATATAACAAGATAAAAGATTTTCACCCAATATTGTTAATAATTACATTAAATAGTAATGGCCTAAGCACATCATTAATAGAAGATTGATAAATTGAATTAAGAAAAGAGCACCTGTTTAAAATAAACACACTTCAAATATAAATACAAAACTAAGTTGGAAATGAAATTATGGAAAATGGATTCCGTATAAATAGTAACCAGAAGAAAGCTGGACAAGGCATTTAATATTTATGAAAGTGCACTTTAAAAAAGGAATATTAACAAATATAAGGAAGAACATCATATAATGATAGAAAGGTCAATTATCAAAGGGGACACAAAAATCCTAGATGCATATACATTTAAAAAGAGTTTCAATATAAATTAACCATAAACTGATACATATGAAAGAAGACACAAACAACCCACAAATATGAGTGGAGACTCCAATACTTACCTCTCCGAAACTTATAGAACAAGTACACAGAATGTGAATAAGAATATAGATGACCTGAGCCATGTTATCAATTAACTTGAACTGATATAGAACACTTTATCCCAAAAGAACAGAATTCACATTCTTTTCAAATGCACATGGAGTATTCTCCACAATCTTGTCCCCAAATAATTAAACCTTAACAAATTTACAAGAAATTCAAATTAAGTAGAGTATGTTCCTGTAATAAAACAGAATTAAAGATGAAATAAAGGTATATGGGAAATCTCTAAATATTTGTAAATTAACACTCAAGTAGTTAATGGTTAAAAAAGAATTCTCAAGGAAAATGAGAAAATTGCTTGAAATGAAAAGTGTATAAAAATGAAAATGCAACATATCAAAAATTTTATGCTGTTGAATGTAGCTAAAACATGTGTTTAGAGGAAAATTTATAACATTAATAAGTCTTTATATAACAAAAGAGGAAAAGTCTCAAATCAGTAATTAAAGTACCTTAAGGATTTTTTTTAAAAAATCAAATTAAACCCAAACTAAACAGAAAAATTAAATAACAATATTAGCAGAAATCAATAAATTGAGACCCCCCTCCTTCAAAAAAAATAATCAATAAAATAAAAAGTTGGAGCTTTAAAAAGATCAATAAAAATGATAAATGCCTGGGAACCTGGGTGGCTCAGTGGGTTAAGCATCTGTCTTCAGCTCAGGTCATGATCCTGGGGTACTGGGATAGAGCCCCACATTGGACTCCCTGATGGGTAGGGAGACTGCTTCTCCCTCTCCCTCTGCCTGCAGCTCCCCCTGCTTGTGTGTGTGTGCGTGCTCTCTCTCTGTCAAATAAATAAATAAAATCTTTTAAAAAATGATAAACCCCTAGCCAGACTACCCAATTTTTTAAAAAAACAGTAATTGCAAACACTGAGAATGAAAAGAGCACATCCCTCACTCCATCATTACACATACTACAGACATTTAAAAGGATAATGAAGAAATCCTACACACTCCATACTCATAAATTTGACCCATTAGATGAACTGAAAAAGTGCCCTGAAATATTATCATTACTCAAGAAGACATAGATAATTTGGACAGTAAAATATATATTAAAGAAATTAAATTTGTGGTAAAACATTCCACAAAGAAAACTCCAGGCCCAGATGACTTCACATTAAATTTTACCAAATACATAAGAAGGAAATAATACAAATTTAATACAAATATTTTTATTTAGGATGCCTGGGTGGCTCAGTCAGTTAAGCATCTGCCTTCGGCTCAGGTCACGATCCCAGGATTCCCAGATTGAGTCCTGCATGGGGCTCCCTGCTCAGCAGGCAGTCTGATTCTACCTCTCCCTCTGCCCCTCCCCCCTGCCCATTCTCTCTCTTTCCCTTGTGCACCTGTGCACAAATAAATAAATAAAATCTTTAAAAAATACATTTATATTTATTTTTAGAGAGGGGGAGAGAGAGGGAAGAAGAGAAAGGGAAGGAGAGGGGAAGGGGGAGAGGGAGAGAGACAATCTTAAGCAGGCTCCACGCCCAGCATGGAGTCCAATGCAGGGTTCAGTATCAGGACTCTGAGACCATGACCTGAGCTGAAATCAAGAGTCCAAAGCTTAACTGACTGAGCTATCCAGGTTCCCCTATGTAAATATTTTTAGAACATAAAAAAGCAGGACTACTTCTTAGTATATTTTATTAGTTCAGTGTTACCACAATAACAAAATGATATAATGGAATTACAAGAAAAAAAAATAAAAAACAATAACCCACATGAACGAAGATGCAAAATCCTCAACAATATATAAGAAATCAATTCCAGGGGTGGAGCAAGATGGCGGAGGAGTAGGAGACCTGGATTTCGTCTCCTCTCAGGAATTCAGCTGGATAGGGATCAAACCATTCTGAACACCTACGAACTCAACACGAGATCGAAGAAAAGAATAGCAACAACTCTCTCATCAGAAAAGCGACTACTTTCTGGAAGGTAGGACGTGCGGAGAAGTGAATCTGAGGCGATATTCGAGAGGATAGACGGCGGGGGAGGGGCCTCCGTCGGCTGCTTCTGGCAAGTGATAGAGCCATGGAGCACAAAATCAGAACTTTTAAAAGTCTGCTCCGCTGAG
>NW_027759425.1:0-299 GCF_054177405.1 Leptonychotes weddellii
CCAGCAGGGTCTGACCCTCCCCAGCCTCACCCAGTCACTGTCCTCCTGGCTCTCCAGGCTCCCCACACTGGACCCCGTCAGCCCCCCTAGCCAGCCAGGCATCTGCCCGCTGAGACTGGTCCCTCTATGGGCAGCTTGTCCCTCCACACCCTCTGCCCTTAGAGGGGCGAAGGTCCACTCACACTTCTGGTCTCAGCCCAGGTCACTTTCTCAGGAGTGCTCCATGGGACCCCCCATCAGCTAAGACCCCTTCACATCCTCCAGACCCACCAGACACTTTCCCTTCCTGGCCCTTCTCT
>NW_027759426.1:0-299 GCF_054177405.1 Leptonychotes weddellii
CACACACACACTCTCACGCGCACACGTGCGTACACACACTGTCATGCACACCCACCCACCCACGCACACTCTCACACGCACCCATGTGCCCGCACACACACACACTGTCACACACTCACACACCCACACGCACTCTCACACGCACACACACACTCTCACATGCACACATGCACACTCTCACACACACACACTCTTGCATACTCCGACATGCACGGGGTGGGGAGGGGGCCTGACGCCTGCTCGCCCTCCCCTTGTGCTGGGCTGAGATGCCTGTTCTGGGCGAGCTGCCCATCCTCATG
>NW_027759427.1:0-299 GCF_054177405.1 Leptonychotes weddellii
GTTTGTTTTTCTTTTCCCCACACTGTAAAGCAAATGGTGACTCTACCTTAAAATCATACCCAGAATGTGAAACTCCTCTTCACTTTCATTGTTCATAGTGATCAGACTGAGCCTATCAGAACGTAGTCAGATTCCCATCACTCCTCTGCATAAAAATCTTCCATGACTCCCTTTTCACTTAGAGGAAAAGCCTTCAAGGCCCACTCTACCTGGTGGGTGTTACCTCTCCAACCTCATGGCCTCTGACTATCACCTGCCCTCCTTCTGCTGCAGCCACACAGTGACCTCCTTGGGGGTCT
>NW_027759428.1:0-299 GCF_054177405.1 Leptonychotes weddellii
AAGGGACAGAGAGAGCCTAAGAGTAGCAAGGGTGACTGAATGAGCACAGAGATGTAAATGAGGACATGCTTAGAGGCTGAAGGAGACCAACAGCTGATGCATGGAAAAGAGTAGAAAATAAAAGCTGTTCTAGCTATTATCTGCACACCATACACACACTGTGATTAGGACTATATCTCATATATATTTACTTTGTTGGATTTAGATTTAGTATAAAATGTGTAGGTAAGAATTTTATTGACAATGTCCTCTAATAAATGGGGTTGGAAAAAAATCTTTTTATACATCTTCCTCCGGAA
>NW_027759429.1:0-299 GCF_054177405.1 Leptonychotes weddellii
TTACCTATTTACAAAAGAGTTAGAAAACAATGTCTTCAAATAATCAATAAGCAAGGCTATAAATGGACAACATCAATGCATTTAATGTTGCTTTTCTTAATTTACCAAATTGGCCAAGTTTAAAAAAGAATTAATTACATTAGTTGATGCATAGATTAATTGACTTAAATATGAAACAGCTGACAGTGATACACTCCTCGCAAAAAATATAAATAGGTATATATTTTTGGGTTGCAATTTAGGAAACTTTAAGTTATAAATTTTAATTACCTTAATAGCTATGAAGATGGATAGCCATT
>NW_027759430.1:0-299 GCF_054177405.1 Leptonychotes weddellii
TCTTGACAAAAAGTATGATAAAGTCTAATACCATTTGCTAATGTGATGGACAAGGCCTTTCATTTCTGTCATGCCCATGACCCTTAAGAACCCTAACATACTCTCCCTCTCTGTGTGGTATTTTCCTTGTTCTACATGGGGACTGAGGTAAATGAGTGATTATGGTGCTTGCTCACTGGTAATATTTCTAGAAGGAAAAGCCAGTTCCTGCAACCAACATTTATTAAGCATCTACTCTGAGAATATAGTTGAAGAAAGGAATAAAGCCCCTTCCTTCATTAGGGGGGATTGGAGAGACA
>NW_027759431.1:0-299 GCF_054177405.1 Leptonychotes weddellii
TGTATTGGTGGTTCAAATATTGAACGTCTTGGGTATTGGTTGGTCCATGGCCACCACCCTGGTCCTTCCCTCAGGATCCCAGACTTCCCTACAATCCATGCATTTTGGAGTGCTTGATGCACTAATGCCTTACGGATGCAAGAGGCCTGAAGTCTATGTGTCATACAGACTGTTAAATATAAACTATATTTAGCAACTTTTAACTCCAAATAGATGGGCATTTTGGATAAAAGCTAACCAAAACTTTAAAAAATAAACCACATATTGCTCAAAAGAAAGAATAAGGAATTTCTAGGTTA
>NW_027759432.1:0-299 GCF_054177405.1 Leptonychotes weddellii
CATAGTCACTGTAGAAAATTACTTCCTCCAACTGGGGTGTGTATATGGAGATTGATTGGTTTATTAAATCCTTAAGTATGGGAACCACGGGACTATTTTGGACCTCTTTTTAAAATATCTGCCGTTTAACTTACGTATAATAAAGTGCACAATTTTGAGGGCATAAATAGATGAGTCTGTACATATTTATAGACGTGGGCAACCACCAACCAGGTCAAGCCATAGAAGGATCCCTTGTGGCCTCTTGCAGTCAAACCGCCCCTAAGGGTAGCGAATATTCTGACTTCTATCACTTCAGA
>NW_027759433.1:0-299 GCF_054177405.1 Leptonychotes weddellii
CCACTGGATCCAGCCCCTCCGCCCCCTGTTACTACGGCCCTCAGAGCTGCCCCTGCCTCTGGGCTGTTCTACAAACGGGTCAGGCATGCCCCTGACTCAGGAATTCTGCTCCAGCCGAGTTCCCGTCCCTCCTTCAATCTTTGCAGCCCCGGTCCTCAGTGAGGCTACTCTGATGTGTGGGCAGAATTGGGCCCACTCCAGAAATAAGTCAAACAGAGAAAGACATGTATCATATGATCTCACTGATATGAGGAATTCTTAATTGCAGGAAACAAACTGAGTGTTGTTGGAGTGGGGGG
>NW_027759434.1:0-299 GCF_054177405.1 Leptonychotes weddellii
AGGGCGGCTTCAGGCCCCGCCCACCATGTGCGGCAAACCAAGACACCTCCGTGAATGCCAACGGCAAGGGCGCTACCCCGGGACACTCCCCCGGGGCCCTCTGGAAGAGGTTAGATACCAAGAGCCTGCACTCAGTCGGGGCCTAATGTCTCTGGAATCGCAGCATTCTAGAATCAAAGCATCTGTAAGCAGAACTGAGACCCAGGCCTCTGCTCCAGGCTGCCCAGGGCAGAGATCTTGCAAGTGACCCTCTGGACCTACCCAGGGCCTCAGCCAAAATGCTCCTGGAGCCCTTGACA
>NW_027759435.1:0-4138 GCF_054177405.1 Leptonychotes weddellii
TGTCAGGAAATCCGCTCCAAGACATTAACAACCTAAAAGGGCCTTAATAAGCTTTGTCATACTTTGGAATATTGAAATTCCATTTATTTTTCCCAAATGTATTTGATTTTATTCCAGTGTAAGAGTTGAAATGACAGGTTTTTAAAGCTGCAAGTCACTTTCAAGATCCCTTATTACCACCTTCACAGCTGAGGAGATTGAGGCAGAAAGAATCCCACAGCTGCTTTGTCAGACCTGGTGTCTGCCAGAAGTCAGTGCCTCCCTTCTCTTCCTTCTGCCTCTTGTGTGGTTCTCCTCTCTGGGCCCCTGAAAAGTAGAGAAATTTTCCTGACTGGTTGGGGAAACTTCTGCTAGGTCAGATAATCTGGTAACATTGCCTGAAGTCAAACGGAACATATGCTTCCTAAAATTTCAGAGCACCATATTTTGGGGGAGAAGTAAAATTTTCACAGTTTGGTCCATTTCACTTTTTATTGTATATATAGGAAGCTAGAGAAAAATCTCCAAGGGAAAGGAGAACAAATTTTGTTTGCCTGCTACCCTCTGGATATGCCTATTCATTTCAATATTTGGTTTGGGGAGGTGAGAGGAAAATGTGATAATGACTCTATTGCAAAATCAACTCGGAAGTATTTCAGGAGAGGCAATCAGATTATTTTTGTAGGTTTTCTGTGAAGTTGGGGCTTTGATGTCGGAAGAAAACAATTACAATTGCATTGCGTTTATCTCAAATTTGTCTGCCCCTGGCTTGAGAGTGGGGTCTCCTTTTATGAATGCTAGCTGGTAACCAGCAATAAATGTTCAATGAATAAATGAATGATACTCTTGCCCACCAAAATGTTGTCTGTCTACAAAAATTTAAAGAGGTATTAAGATATTTCAGCTTAATATAAAGAATTTTCTCTAATTCTGATTAAAAATGGAAGAGAAAAATTGTTTTTTTAAACTTTTTTTTTAAAGATTTTATTTAGTCATATGAGAGAGAGGCAGAGCACAAGCAGGGGGAGAGGCAGAGGCAGAGGGAGAAGCAGGCTCCACAATGAGCTGGGAGCCTGATGCAGGGCTTGATCCCAGGACCTGGAGATCATGATGCTAGCCAAAGGCAAACACCTAACCAACTTAGCCATCCAGGTGACCCACCAAAAATTATTTTTTAAAAAGGAACACGTTACCTCGCTCAGTATTTATTCTCCTATTCTATATGCAAGCAGATGCCAGAAAACCACTGGTAAGAAATATAGTGGAGGGCATGAATATACAAAATCTAAGATTCGTTCCAACTCTAAGATTCAGGGATACTTTGGCAAATATTCCGCCTATGTTCAAAATTATTCAAAGTGTTATTCTCTTATTCACATCTTTGTTTCTTTCTTCAATTTCTATCTTTATTTAAATTAATTTATTTATTTTAGAGAGAGCGAGCATGGAGGGGTAGGGCAGAGGGAGAGAGAGTCTCAAGCAGACTCTGTTGAGCACGGAGTGCGACTGGGGGCTCAATTTCACGACCCTGAGATCACGACCTTGAGCCGAAACCAAGAGTCAGACACTTAACTGACTGCACCACCTAGGCACCCTTAATTGCTATCTTTCTTAAATCAAAAGATTTGGTGAAAAGTATTGATGAAAATTGATGTAATTATGCTATATGAATATATCCTATCTACATCATCTATATCTATCTGTATATAGATATATCCAAGCTAGGACATATATTCATATATATAGCACCTATATTCATGTATTCCTATATATGAAAATTTTTCTTTAATTCTAAGACTCGGTTATGTAGCTGATTTATTGGGGTGTCAGTTATGTTATCTATCATGAATATCAAGTGCCAAAGAGTGATATATGGTCATTAAGACCAGCAAAATGCTCTAGGTGACTATTTTTATTCCGTTTACTACCAAAAGGGATTGGTTATTTGTGATTCTGTCAGCTTGACAATGATTTTATATACCATTGAAATACCATTGAAACAAATATGCCTCTCTAAGCCTCAAGTAGACATTAAAAAAAAAATTTTTTTCAGGACACCTGTGTGGCTCAGTCGGTTAAGCGTCTGCCTTTGGCTCAGGTCATGATCCCAAGGTCCTGGGATCGAGTCCCGCATCAGGCTCCCTGCTCAGCGGGGAGCCTGCTTCCCCCTCTCCCTCTGCTGCTCCCCCTACTCATGTTCTTTCTCTCTCTCTCTCACTCTGTCAAATAAATAAATAAAATATTAAAAATAAATTTCACATTACCCTTTCAAGGAAATAATAATGATAATATGATAAATATTTGTACAGGAGTTTATAGTTTGAAAAGCAATTCCATATCTTTATTTGATATAGTGTTTTTTATACCTTATAACCTCAAAATAATCCTATTATTACCATTTTATAGATAAGAACACTTAGATTCAAAACAGTTCAGTGACTTGCCCAAAATTACCCAAATAGTAAGTGATTGAGACTGAAAACCTAGTTTTCTTTTTTTTTTGAAAATCCAGTTTTCTAATTCCTGATTCTACATTCCTTCCCCACTGTACTAATAATTGATAAATATCCTCAGTATTTCTTCAAAGAGGTAATTGAGTTAATAATAGGGTTCTTTGATTTCTATCTGAATGCTCTTCAATGTAAAGTGTAGAAATGTGATAAATATAAGTACCAGAGAAATAGGCCCTGCAGAAACAGATTGTTTGATTTATAAAATTTTTTCAAAATCCCTTTAAAAATTGTAACAATGACATATAACTTTTCAATAAACATAATTAGGTCTGCTACTATAAAATGAAATGACAAATCCAATTATGCTATAATCCCAGAGAGGAATGTATCATTCTATATCTATATGACTCCAAAATAACTGGGTTGTTTTTTTTGTTTGTTTGTTTGTTTGTTTTTGCTAAATTGATATTGCAGAGTCTATTTAATTTTTCTTTTTCTTTTTTTTTTGGCCACATATTTGACATAGCAGAGCTAAGCCTTTTATCCAAAGAAACATAAATACTCAAATGACAATCGAAGAACTCAGTCCAATATGTCTATTTTTTCTTACACAGATCTTTTGTTAGTCATTTTTTATATTTGACTTCAGGGTCTGCTCTTAGATCTTAAGCTTCTTAAGCACTCAAATTATATCTAGATTATATTTGTCTCCAACACCCTGTTAGGAACAGAGGAATGGTCTAATAAATGTGTATTGAATTGAATAAAACATCAAACAGATGAGCTTCCACAATATTCTACTCTATGATCTTCCACAGCTGTTTAAGTTTCTCAACAAAATGAGAATCATTCCTTTCAACATGGACAACCACTCCTTTCCTAAAATCATCTCATCCCATGGCTTGGGAACACTCCTCTCCTGGTTTCCAGCTCTCCCTTTCCCTTGAATGTTGATGCTTCCCAGAATCCTCCTTTCTACTTGCTTCTGCTCCCCTTGCCACATTATCCCCGACTGTCTTCATATACTAACAATTCCCAAATATGTATCTGCAGCTAATAACTTTCTTTTAAGTAGGCTCCATACCCAACATGTTGCCCAACACGGGTTGAACTCAAGACCCTGAGATCAAGAGCTGAGCTGAGATCAAGAGCCAGACACTTAACTGACTCGGCCACCAGCACCCCTGCAGCTCATAACTTTTAGTTGAGTTCCAGACCTGTAGATCTAGCTGCCCCCTGGCTGGCTTCACATCTTCACTTGAATATTATTTGTCCCCCAAAATATGGTGCTCTGAAATTTTAGGAAGCATATGTTCCGTTTGACTTCAGGCAATGTTACCAGATTATCTGACCTAGCAGAAGTTTCCCCAACCAGTCAGGAAAATTTCTCTACTTTTCAGGGGCCCAGAGAGGAGAACCACACAAGAGGCAGAAGGAAGAGAAGGGAGGCACTGACTTCTGGCAGACACCAGGTCTGACAAAGCAGCTGTGGGATTCTTTCTGCCTCAATCTCCTCAGCTGTGAAGGTGGTAATAAGGGATCTTGAAAGTGACTTGCAGCTTTAAAAACCTGTCATTTCAACTCTTACACTGGAATAAAATCAAATACATTTGGGAAAAATAAATGGAATTTCAATATTCCAAAGTATGACAAAGCTTATTAAGGCCCTTTTAGGTTGTTAATGTCTTGGAGCGGATTTCCTGACA
>NW_027759436.1:0-299 GCF_054177405.1 Leptonychotes weddellii
TCTCGAGGGAATGCAGATAGCCAAAAACAATTTTGAAAAAGAACAAAGCTGGACGACTCACACTTCCCGGTTTCAATCCATATTACAAAACAGTGTTAGTCAAAACAGTGTGGTGTTGATTAGGGACAAATAGACAGTGTTGAACTAGAACAGAGAGACCAGAGATAAGCGCTTGTATCCATGGCCAAGTGAGCTTCAGCAAGGCTGCCAAGACCACACAATGGGGAAAGGACAGTCTCTTCAACAAATGGTGTTGGGAAACTGGATATCCTCGTGCCAAAGAACAAAGATGGACCCTT
>NW_027759437.1:0-299 GCF_054177405.1 Leptonychotes weddellii
GCTGAGCAGGGAGCCCGATGCGGGGCTCGATCCCAGGACCCTGGGATCATGACCTGAGCCGAAGGCAGACGCTCAACATCTGAGCCACCCAGGCACCCCAAGAAGGTATGTCTTTCAATCATCAAATCCATGGTCAAAAACTTCAGTTACATGCAAACATGAGTTTCAAAATATTGGAAAATTTCCCCTTCTTTCATTTTTGACATCAGCTCCATCTGATCTGTCTCTTTGCTCTTCTACTTCCTGCGGACTTTCTTCTCGAATTTTTCTTTGCTGCCCTATCTTTCCAGTCCTTAATT
>NW_027759438.1:0-299 GCF_054177405.1 Leptonychotes weddellii
ATGGATGGATGGATGGATGGATGAAGGGTCTGTGAGCTAAAAATGGAAATGGAATCCATAGTATATCCAGTTATTTTTATATAGCTTGAAAATGTATCATGAAGAGGGGCGCCTGGGTGGCTCAGTCGTTGAGCGTCTGCCTTCGGCTCAGGTCATGGTCCCAGGGTCCTGGGATCGAGCCCCGCATCGGGCTCCCTGCTCAGCGGGAAGCCTGCTTCTCCCTCTCCTACTCCCCCTGCTTGTGTTCCCTCTCGCTGTGTTTCTCTCTGTCAAATAAATAAAATCTTTAAAAAAAAAAA
>NW_027759439.1:0-299 GCF_054177405.1 Leptonychotes weddellii
CGGCCGGGAGCCTGCTTCTCCCTCTCCCGCTCCCCCTGCTTGTGTTCCCTCCCTTGCTGTGTTTCTCTCTGTCAAATAAATAAATAAAAATTAAAAAAAAAAAAAAGAAAACAACCTGTGTTTACTACCATTCTAGGAAGAAATATAGGCAATTTAAAGTTTGCTACTAGTTAATAGTACAAACAAATAAAAAGACAAATTATTTTCAAGTACTTAGGAAAAAACTTCAGGAGAATTTGCTGTCAACCATATCGATTAAGATTATTCTTATCTTCTCATTAAAAGAGGAAATGCACCTG
>NW_027759440.1:0-299 GCF_054177405.1 Leptonychotes weddellii
ATACAAACCAAATGGTATCCAGAAACCAAAAAACAGTAATAGACATACAAAAAATAAAAAGAAAGGAATACAAGTATATCACTTAAAAAAGCCAAGTCATCATGAGAGAAGAGGACAAGAGAAGAAAGGAATGAAGAAAAACTACAATAACAAATATAAAACAAGTAACAAAATGGCAATAAATACATACATATCAATAATTATTTTGAATATAAATGGATTAATATTCCAATCAAAAGACATAGAGTGAAGGAATGGATAAAAAAACCAAGACCCATCTATATGCTGCCTACAAGAGG
>NW_027759441.1:0-299 GCF_054177405.1 Leptonychotes weddellii
GCAGGTGAACTGCAGCCTCCGAGAGGGAAACCCAGCGCGACCCCTGCAACCCCCGGGGTGGAATCCCCGAGCGGTGAGCGGCGGAGTCGCACGCACTTGAACTGCAGCCCCTCGGACGGAACCCCAAACGGGGGAGTCGCGCGCGCGCACGTATTGGGAGCGGCTGGCGGTTTTAGAAGCACAAAGGGCAGAGATGGGCCCCGACCTGGAGGCAGGACTGGGAGCGCTGCGGAGGGGCGCACAACCCAGGATGCTGCAGTTTATAGCAGCACGGACAGAAACGGAGACAGTGTGGCCTG
>NW_027759442.1:0-299 GCF_054177405.1 Leptonychotes weddellii
CATATTTCATAGAAAACACTGTTAGTATATTTAGTCCTATATTTAGATACTTTATTGCTTCACCTCCATGGACAAATAGGATAAAATTCTCAAGCAAAAAGATAGAGCCACTACTTCAGTGTTTAAAATTTATGAAGCAACACACAATCCTTGCCCACATGACTTTTCAAAGAACCATCTGTAAAAAAAAAAAAAAAAAAGGGCGCCTGGGTGGCTCAGTTGGTTAAACGACTGCCTTCGGCTCAGGTCATGATCCTGGAGTCCCTGGATCGAGTCCCGCATCGGGCTCCCTGCTCGGC
>NW_027759443.1:0-299 GCF_054177405.1 Leptonychotes weddellii
AACATTCTGAGTTTGTAAAATTATCTTCGTTTGTCATCAAATGCTTACATTAGTAATAATAAAACAAGATGACACTTTTCCATTAAAAAATAAATAAATAAATTAAATATGCTGTCTTCTTTAACCAATCAGGTAATAAGTAGAGGTTTAGTTCAGTTGTTGAATAGACGAGTCAAATTATTTAATTTAATTTAAACATAATAGTGTTGAGAAAACTTGGGACAATGATCTAATTCAGTTTCAGACTCAATGTATCCCTGGCAGAAGATCCTGCAGGTCTACTTGAACATTTTCTTGGC
>NW_027759444.1:0-299 GCF_054177405.1 Leptonychotes weddellii
CCCTGCTCAGCGGGAAGCCTGCTTCTCCCTCTCCCACTCCCCCTGCTTGTGTTCCCTCTCTCACTATGTCTCTCTCTCTCATATAAATAAATAAAATCTTAAAAAAAAAAAAAAGAATAGAAGCAGGGAGACTTGCCTAATACCTAATGCAGGAGTTTAAGCTAAAGATGATAGCTTGGACTGTGATCTACCATGGTGGTAGAGTTGTAGTGATAAGTACTTAGGTTTTAAGATTATTTTGAAGATAGAGACAGGAGGACTTGCTGATGAATTGGATGTGGTTGGTTAAGAAAATAGAT
>NW_027759445.1:0-299 GCF_054177405.1 Leptonychotes weddellii
CTGTTTGGCTTCTACCGCTTCTGTGAACTCCTTCCCGAAGGTCAGATGCGTCTAAGGGGAGAGAGGGCGCGAGATGAGGCAGCGTGATTGTTTAGGCAGCGCTGCCGCGAGGCCCCCACACCACTGGAAGGAAGGGGTCAGGACTGGCTCCAGCAGCTGGAGGCCCCTGTGAGGCCAGAACACCCTTTCACCTCCACATTCGTGTCCAAACTGAGCTCCCACGCCCAGAAGCCTCGGCTGCCTCAACAGTGCCCGCGTGTCAGTGTGTCGCCCGCGGTGCGGAGATCTCAAGCAGAAAA
>NW_027759446.1:0-4137 GCF_054177405.1 Leptonychotes weddellii
TTCCTCTTATGATTGAGTTCTAGTTTCAAAGCATTGTGGTCTGAAAATAGGCAGGGAATGATCCCAATCTTTTGGTACCGGTTGAGACCTGATTTATGACCTAGGATGTGATCGATTCTGGAGAATGTTCCATGGGCACTAGAGAAGAATGTGTATTCCATTGCTTTGGGATGGAATGTTCTGAATATGTCTGTGAAGTCCATTTGGTCCAGTGTGTCAGAAATGTATACACATGTTTACGAAGTTACATGTGTATGAGGCAGTCATCTCTGATCACCTACAAATAGTCAGAAACTAAATGTCAATCTAGTAGAATTTAAAAACAACCATGAAATATGATACAAGGGCAAGAATAGAAAGGCTGCAGCTATACTCAATAATATGGATAACTTTCATAAGCATGATTTCGAACCAAAGAAGACAGACATAAATGAGAGTGTATGCTGTAGAAGTCCATTTATATAAAGTTCAAAACCAGGCAACACCAGTCTATAGTGTTAGAACTGAGGTGAGTGTTTACTCTTGGGGCAACATCTACCGAAGTAGACATTGGGCTACTTCAAGGGGGCCAGTGGCCTTCTGTGACTTGATCTAGGTGTTCCACAGCATCCTCATTGTCTAAACATTTATTGAGCTGCATGCTTATGAGCTGTGCACTTTTCTATATGTACTTTATACTTAAATAAAATTAAAAATATATTTTTAAGTGGAGGTAGAGACAAAACACTTTGAAGCCAACTATGTGTCAAACATTTTACTCTGTGTCTCATTTAATCCTTGTAACAATCCCACATGTTTTCATAGCCTGCCTAATAATAAAAATCATGGGTAACACTTCTTAAAGTTAGAAAATCACCAGATCCCATCCCAGGTCTAGGGGAAAGTATGGACATCAGTCATTTAAATAGATGATTTTACATTTAGCTAAGTTTGACATATGTTGACTGGGCATGTGTTTGGAGAAATTAGATTTTTTTTTTCAAAGAATTTATTTATTTATTTGACACAGAGAGGCACAGCGAGAGAGGGAACACAAGCAGGGAGAGTGGGAGAGGTAGAAGTAGGCTTCCCGCGGAGCAGGGAGACGGATGCAGGGCTCAATCCCAGGACCTCGGGATCATGACCTGAGCTGAAGGCAGACACTTAACGACTGAGCCACCCAGGCGCCCCTGGAGAAATGGGATTTAATGTGATGTTCAAGATATGATACGAACTTAAAAATGATAGTTCTTTTTTTTTTTTTTTTTTTAATTTTTAGGTGCAGTTGCCTCCATGTTATAGATGAAGGACTGAGGAGCAGAGAGAGAAAATGACTTACCTAAGGTTATAGCCTGAAACAAGTATTTTACATGAGTTATGTCACTTTATGCTAATAACCATTGAGGGAAGTAGATTCCATTATGTTCACCTTACCCAGGAGCAAACTGGAGCTTGGGGAACTTACGTTACTTGCCCAGGGATATTTAGCCAAGAAATGGTGGATCCAGGTCAATCTAACTCATGGAGCTGTGATCCATTCAATTCTCAAACTTCTGCCATAGATTAGGAAATGTCCATATTCTACCATCATTATAGTCATCTCATTTTCACCATAATTATCTCAACATGGAAAAACCTTGACCACTATTGACTAAAAGCCTTGATCACCAATGACTGATCTCTTACCATGATGACAGCATTATCCTTGGTACATTGAATGGTTCCCAGAGGCACAAAGATGCTTGACATAGTCCAGTCTCCACCCTGCCCTCCTCTTGGGGGATTTTTCACAATGCACACTTGACCATGTTTACTTATAGTTCTGCAATGAAACAAGAGATGACAAAGAGTTCTCAGGGTTTATGCAACCCCTCCTTCCCAGGGGGCTTCCAAACAGATTGAGGTGCTGAGCATTCGGCTAGGGAAGTGGAAAACCAACCAGACTTGGTGTTGGAAAAACCAACTGCAGACCTTTTTTTAACATTCTGGCTTTGATCAAATATTGCAATTTTGCTCCAAGCAATTTTGCTCCTGATCATTTAACTCACATGTGGTGGCGAAAGCTACATTAATCGATCATGTTTTAAATTCATTGACATTCAGCCCAAACATTCTGGCCTTGTAAGAACAGTCCAATTTCCCAAATGCATGTAGGCAGCTGCTAAGCTCTTGCCCTGTGCTTCAGAGAGAGGAAAAGTCTCCCTTTGTGGAAAAGACAGAAATTCCTAAATCAAGAGGATGGGGAGGAGAAAGAGGAAGAGGAAGAAGAGGAGAACAGGAGCAACAGGAAGAGAAGGAGGAGGAGGGAGGAAGGCAGGAGGATGGGGAGGCAGAACTAGTTAAAAATCCTTCTGTGCCCTTTTTCAGCTTTTCCATTCCAAAATTAGGGAGGAAGGCACCTGGCTGAGGGGTAAGGGGATAAGTGGAACCAGGGCAAGCTTTTAATTAAGAGGCAGGGTGGCACAAAGAATAGAACATTAGTTTTGGAACCAGACAGATTGAAACTGCCACAAATCCATGTGTCACTTTGGACAAATTTCCTCACTTCTAGGCTTCTTAGTTTTCTCAGCTATAAAATGGGGATAACGTCTTAATCTTTCAAAGGCTGCTATATGAATTATAGGAAATGTACCTAATATAGGTGCTAGCACATTGCTTTACTTCCAGTAAAAGATAACTACTAGTATTCTTTAATTCTAGATATTGAATAGATTCAAAGATGAAAAGATAAAGAGGACACACACCTAGTCCCCTAGATGCTCACTGTATAGTAAATGAGATGTGATGTTACCTGGTTACTATAACAAAGCAGGATGATTATAAATCCATGTTTGATTACAGAATCATAATTATTCCTGTCCTCTAAGTAGAAAGCTTGAGGTCATTTCAACTCTTTTCCATCTCTCTATCCCCAATCTGATAGCACTGAGTCCTCTACTTGTACTGGTAAAATGTTTCTCAGATCAAATCTTTTATTTCTTTCTGTTCTTCCTGCCCTTGCCATAGTTCTGGACCTAATTCTCTCTACCCCAGGCTGCTGCAGTTCTTCTGGACTAATGTCCTCTAATCTTTCTCTATTTTGTTTTCTGAATAAGTTATCTTCTTAAAATAGCTCAAATTCTAATGGATTTGATTGTCCCATATCCTCTACTAAACGAGTTTTATTGTTTGTGTTAGTAGTCAGGGTTGTCAACATTTTGGCTCCAACCTCTCCTTTACTGGTGGTTTTCAAGCAGTGGTAATTCTGCTCCCCAGGGTAAAATTTTGGTTGTCACAAATTGGAAGAGGGTATGCTACTGGTATTCAGTGAGTAGAGGTCAAGAATGCTTTTGACATCTTACAATGCACAGGACAATCATCCACAACACAGAATCATCTGACCCCAAATGTCAATAATGCCAAGATGGAGAAAACTTGCTTTATGGCTGAGGTGATCAGAGCCAGGCTGGAAAGAGAAAAAACTAAGTGCTAAGTTGCTATTGCTGGTTAACAGATGATAGACTGGGAGGAAGCAGGATGGACTGTGGGCAAGTGGACAGGTTCAGGAGTGAGTGTGCCCTTCTTTGACAAGATTTGCTCCATGGCAAGAAGTGGGCATAAATGACAAAGGAATTGGGCTGCACTGGACAGCTGGGACATTCCAGAGAACACTGGGGCAGTCTGCATTGAGGTTGTTAGGTTTTGGAAACAAGAGGAATTTTGCATTTTCTCTGGGGCATCTCTACTTCCCTTTCTATTAAGAAAGTACATATGGTAAACAGGTTAATCATCTCTCCCAGAGGTAGGGACAGAGATTTGTGGTAAGTAAATAAAAAAATACATAAGATCATTTCTGGAACTTCAAATTTATACATCAAAATATAAAATCAAATTAATTCAAGTAACACAAATTCAACAATAACAATGATGACAATACTAACAATTATGATAGTGGTTTAGATTAATATATCGCCTTTAACCTGAAGAGTTGGATGAAATACAGGAGTCTGAATTAAGTTTCTATAGTGACAGGGAAGGAAGGATGGCAGAGGAGTAGGGGACCCTATTTCAACTGGTCCCCGGAATTGAGCTGGATATCTACCAGACCACTCTGAGCACCTATGAAACCAGCCTGAGATGTAAGAAGATCTGGATCTCTACAAGCAGAATATTCACAGG
>NW_027759447.1:0-299 GCF_054177405.1 Leptonychotes weddellii
GGGGTGCCTGGGTGGCTCAGATGTTGAGCGTCTGCCTTCGGCTCAGGTCATGATCCCAGGGTCCTGGGATCGAGCCCCGCATCGGGCTCCCTGCTCAGCGGGAAGCCTGCTTCTCCCTCTCCCACTCCCCCTGCTTGTGTTCCCTCTCTCGCTGTGTCTCTCTCTGTCAAATAAATAAAATCTTTAAAAAAAAAAAAAGAAAGACATACCTTCTCATAGTTTACCTTACAATCTTTAACATAAATTATCAGAGTGACTTTTACTCTGAACAGTAAAAATTAGGTTATCGGGTGGATTCC
>NW_027759448.1:0-299 GCF_054177405.1 Leptonychotes weddellii
AAAAAAAAAATTAGAATAGGGCACCTGGGTGGCTCAGTCAGTTAAGCATCTGCCTTCCGCTCAGGTCATGATTCTAGGGTCCTGGGATCGAGCCCCACATTGGGCTTCCTGGTCAGCGGGGTGTCCACTTCTCCCTCTCCCCCTCCCCCCACGCCCTGCTGGTGCTTGAGCTCATGGGTAGTACTTGCTTGCGCACAAGCGTGCACGCTCTCTCTCTCGCAAAATAAGTATTTTTTAAAATTAGAATAAACTTGCTGTTTGCCTTATAGATATTAATTAGAGATAAAGAATATTAGTTT
>NW_027759449.1:0-299 GCF_054177405.1 Leptonychotes weddellii
CCATGTGCAGGTTTTTGTGGAGGCTTAGTTTTCAACCCATTGGGATAAATATCAGGGAGCTCAATTGCTGGATTGCATGTTAAGACTATGTTTAGTTTTCTAAGGAATAACCACACTGTCTTTGAAAGTAACTGTACCATTTCGCATTCCCAGCATCAGTGAATGAGTGTTTCTCTTGCCCCACTTTGTTTTTTTTTTTAATTTTTTATTGTTATGTTAATCCCCATACATTACATCATTAGCTTTAGATGTAGTGTTCCATGATTCATTGTTTCTGCATAACACCCAGTGCTCCATGC
>NW_027759450.1:0-299 GCF_054177405.1 Leptonychotes weddellii
TAGGTGGAAAACACACCTCTGTGAGAGATACTGGGAGGGCTTCCTGGAGAAGGTGACTTTTTTCCCCCCCCAAACCTGGAATAGTAACCTCAATACATGATTTTTTTTTTTTAAAGATTTTATTTATTTATTTGAGAGAGAGAATGAGACAGAGAGAGCACACGAGAGGGGGGAGGGTCAGAGGGAGAAGCAGACTCCCCGCTGAGCAGGGAGCCCGATGCGGGACTCGATCCCGGGACTCCAGGATCATGACCTGAGCCGAAGGCAGTCGCTTAACCAACTGAGCCACCCAGGCGCCC
>NW_027759451.1:0-299 GCF_054177405.1 Leptonychotes weddellii
TCCCTGCTCGGCAGGGAGTCTGCTTCTCCCTCTGACCCTCTCCCCTCTCATGTGCTCTCTCTCTCATTCTCTCTCTCAAATAAATAAATAAAAAATCTTTAAAAAAAAAAAAAGATTTTTCTTCCTGTTCTCAAGTCATTCTAGCTTACCCATAAATACCAAACGTTCAAAGGCATTTTTAAAAGTAGTCCATAAAGACACAGTTAAGTGGTTAAGCCCCACTCCTCCAAACAAGTCAAATAGACTTTGTTCTGAAGAATGGCCTTAAGTAAACTATTAGAAGGAGAATTATTATATTC
>NW_027759452.1:0-299 GCF_054177405.1 Leptonychotes weddellii
TCTAAATACTATCATCTCTTTGGTTTTTAGGTGTGTGGGGCTTTTTTTTTTTTTTAAGTATTTATTTATTTGAGAGAGAGTGGGGGGAAGGGGCAAAGGTAATCTCAAGTGGAATCTTAAGCAGTCTCTGCACTGAGCATGAAGGCCAACACAGGGCTCCATCTTACAACCCTGAGATCATGACCTGAGCCAGAATCATGAGTCTGATACTTAACCGACTGAGCCACCCAGGTGCCCCTCTAGGTGTGTTTTTATTGGTTGATTTTTCTTCTGACTCTGAGTTACATTTTATGCTTCTT
>NW_027759453.1:0-299 GCF_054177405.1 Leptonychotes weddellii
TGCATTTTTGTATGCCCATCTTCCTAAGGCTGTACATTTAGTTTTTGTATTCTCGGCCATTTGGCCATTGGATTCTGCTAAAGCTGTCTAAGAGCTGCCTGCTTCCAGGCACCGTATTCTTCTGCCTTGACATTCCCTCCAGTACCTTCAATCGGATCCGTAAAAGTGATGTCAACTCAGAATAATGTTTTTTCGGGCATCTGGGTGGCTCAGTTGGTTAAGCATCTGCCTTCGGCTCAGGTCATGATCTCAGGGTCCTGGGATTGAGCCCGGCATCGGGCTCCCTGCTCAGCAGGGAG
>NW_027759454.1:0-299 GCF_054177405.1 Leptonychotes weddellii
AGAGGAGCGCCAAGGAGTGGGCTCAACCGCGCAGGTGGGGAGCTGCCCAGGAAACAAAAATAAAAAAATGGATAAATTGGGCTACATAAAAATTCTAGAGAAAAAAAAATTAAAGCTTCTGTGCATCAAAGGACATAACTAATAGAGTGAAAAGGCACCCTATAAAATGGAAGAAAATATCTGTTAATCATGTATTTAATGAGTGAATACCCAGAGTATATAATGAACCTCTACAATTCTACAACAACAAAAAACAAATAACCTGATTAAAATATGTGCAAAGGACTTGAATAGACATT
>NW_027759455.1:0-299 GCF_054177405.1 Leptonychotes weddellii
CACACACACACACACACACACACACACACACACACACGGAAAGTCCCTCCACAATGTAAACGGTACAACAGCAGAGACTTGGTTTTGTTCACTATTGTGTCTCCAGTGCCTGGCATACAGCAGGTGCTCAACAAATGTTGGTGGGAAGAAGGAAGGAAGGATGAAAGGAAGGAGGGAAGGAAGGAAAGAAGAAAGGAAGGAAGGAAGGGAGGAAGAAGGGAGGAAGAAGGGAGGAAGGAAGGAAGGAGGGAAGAAGGAAGGAAGGAGAGAGGAAGGAAGGAAGGAGGGAGGGAGGGAGG
>NW_027759456.1:0-299 GCF_054177405.1 Leptonychotes weddellii
GTGCTCGCCCGCTCCTCGGCTCTCCAAGGACCTTGCTCCTCAAACAACTTCAGAAACGTAAAGTGTTTCTAACGCAGGTAAAGAGATAGGCGGCAGGGAGGGAAAAAAGGGAAAGACAGAGCGAGTGAAATGTAAAGGATGGAGAAGCAAACTGAAGACAGGTGAGGTTAACCGCACCTCGACGCCGTGACCGGGCGGCGTTGACCGCAGCGGTCACCGACCTGACGGAGGTCGCTGCGCGCGAGACGGCTGCACAAACGCCCCGGGGACTGCGACCCCGGCTCCGGAGAGGGGCCACT
>NW_027759457.1:0-4137 GCF_054177405.1 Leptonychotes weddellii
AATATTGCCTCAGATTCACTTCTCCGCACGTCCTACCTTCCAGAAAGTGGTCGCTTTTCTGATGAGAGAGTTGTTGCTCTTCTTTTCTTCAATCTCCTGTTGAGTTTGTAGGTGTTCATAATGGTTTGATCCCTATCCAGCTGAATTCCTGAGAGGAGACGAAATCCAGGTCTCCTACTCCTCCGCCATCTTGCTCCGCCCCCGCCATGGTACTCTTTTTCTCAGAGCTCTGACTAAGGACACTCAGACTGAGGAGACCATGTGTTCACATTTAAAGACCCAAAGGGACCAGCCAGCAGGGATGAGGGCTCCACACAGCAAGGGCTAGACGACTCCAACACACGACAGCCACTGGTGTGTTGCTGTGGATGGAGGGCCTCTCCCCACACTCCACAGGTGAGGGTCTCAGTCTTGTCCAGGACTGCCCTCTCTGAGTCTGGAGAAATATGGTCTAGGCCTTGTGGGCCTTCTGTTGCCTTGCTTCTTCATCCTGGTTGAAGTTGAAACTTTTAAAGCAATCAGTGCCCACAGAGTATCAGGACAAGGATAACTAAGTAATTAATACTATTTTTCTAGGTAAAAGATAGGCTATACTGACTCCCCAAAGACTGGAGATCAGCATGTACTAGAGCAGCCCCAGGGGCAGATTAAGATGAAACTCCTTTTGGACACATTATTGTTATCAAAATATTTGTCTCATACATGGAGTTCCACTTCTGATCTGCACTCAGGACTTGACATTTAGGAACTCTAGTTTCAAGGGACAGAAACTTAAACTACAGAGTGGCCATAAATTTTGGAAGCATAGGTGACTATAGGTACGAAATTGTTTCTTGTATTGCATTACAGCACATGATTAAGTCAATGACATTAGATATGTTTTGTATTATCTTTCATTAGCAAGTAGAGTATAGTGTGCAGTGCAAAACTGCAGTGAGCACAGTGCATGAATGCAACATCTCCACCAATATTTGCATGTGTGAGGCATTACCTCATTGGATTTGTTTCTCTGATTTTCAAAAGTAAACCTGTGCCTTCAGCAGACCCCAGAAGAAATCATCAAAGGGCTTTAGATCTGGTGGGCATCCAGCCTTTTCCATCCAGCTACCTCATGCAATCTAGTCTGGGAAATTATCGTCCACCCTCGCCTTACCTCTGTCATGAGTAGCACTCGGTCCTGTTGGATACATTTGGGGCAACCTCTCACTAGCTTGCCAAGTGCAAGAAGTGATAGTAATTGGTCACTTACATGGTCAAATAGAGCAAACACATATCCATGTTTCCAGAATTTATGGCCACCATATGTCTTAACTCAGACTGCTACAACAAAATACTATAGACTGGGTGACTTAAAGAGCAGACATTTAGTTCCCATGGTTTTGAAGTCTAGAAGTCTGAGGTCAGGGTGCCCAGCATGGTCAGATTCCAGGGAGAGCCTTCTTGCTGTCTTCTCACTGTGTCCTCTCACAAGGCATGCAGAAGGTCAGCAAGCTCCCTGGTCTTTTCGTATAAGGGCGCTAATCCCATCAGGTGGACCCCACCCTCATGACCTCATCTAAACCTAATTACCTCATCTCCAAATTGTGGGGTTGGGGGCTTGGCTCCAACATGTGATTTTGGAGGGATACAATTCAGACCATAATATTCTATCTCTGCCACCCTAAGATTTATGTTCTTCTCACATAAAAAAAAAACATATATTCCATCCCAACATCCCTCGAAGTCTTAACTCATTCCAGCATCAAGTCCAAAGTCCAAAGTCTTATCTAAGTATCTAATCAGTTACAGGTAAGACTCAAGTATTATTCATCCTAAGTCAAAATTCCTCTCCAGCTGTGAACCTATGAGTATTTTACTCAACAAATAACAAACACCCAAACTGAAAAGTGGGCAAAGGACTTGAGCAGACATTTCTCCAAAGAAGATATACAAATGACCAATAAGCACACAAAAAGATTCTGAACATCACTAGTCATTAGGGAAATGCAAACCAAAACCTCAGTGAGATACCACTTTACTTCATTAGGTTAAATGTTATCAAAAAAGAGGACCTAATAAATGTTGGTGAGAATGTGAAGAAATTGGTATCCCTGTGCACTGCTAGCAGAAGTATAAAATGGTGCAACTGCTATGAAAAATAATATCGTAGTTCCTCAAAAATTAAACATAGAAATGTCATTTGATCTAGCAATTCCCTAGTATATCCCTAGGTATATACTCAAAACAGTTGAAAGCAGGGACTTGAACAGAAATTTGAACACCCATGTTCATAGCAGCAGGGTTCCCAATAGCCGAGAGATCAAAGCAACTCAAACTGTCACTCAGAGGATGACTGGATAAACAGAATGTGGTATATGCATACAATGGGATATTATTCAGCCTTAAAAAAAGGAAGGAGATTCTGACACCTGCTACAACATGGATGAACCTCAAGGACATAATGTTAAGTGAAATAAGCAAGTTACAAAAGGACAAAGATGTATGATTCCACTTATATGAGGTACCTAGAATAGCCAGATTCATAGACACACAAAAAAATAGAAAGGTGGTTGCCAGAGGCTACAGGGAGGCAGGAATGGGAGTTAGTGTTTGATGGGCACAGGGTTTCAGTTTGATATGATGAAAAAGTTATGGAGATAGATGCTGGTGATACTTTCACACAGTGTGAATGTACTCCATGGCACTGAGTTGTACACTTAAAATGGTTACAATGGTAAATTTTATGTAATGTATATTTTGCACAATAAAAAATAATTTAAAAGAAGCATTTTACTTAGATGCCTTTGAACTATATCAATGCAAATACTTTACATCTTCCAAAAAGCTGGCTACATATTAAACTTTCTACTCTGTTAATCATAATTCTTTCACACAAGGCCTCATTTGTGTACTCTTTTTGCAAAATGTATCTATCTCCATATATTCATACCTTGTTTTACACATGTCCAAGTCAGTGCTTAAAAAAAAAAAATGATGATGACAACCCAGATTGCATTTTCAGAACACGATGTCTGAGGTAACGTGACAGCCACACCACATCGTCTCCTGTGTCCCCTGCGCTGGTCAGACACAACCAGACAACTAGCCCCTTGTCAGCTGTCTCTCACCGTGATGCTGGGGGAGGGAAAGCTAAGCTTGGCATGATTCCAGGGGGGGAGGAATCCAGTGGTCTTGAAGCATATGAAGACTTGCTATGAAGAAGAGAGATTTGATTCTTCAGACGTTTTTCCAAAGGACCAACTGGCACTTCTGAGTTGGACTTGTAAGAACTCCTACCATTTAAGGTACATGGAAACAAATAAGCTTCTTTGTAAGTAATGAGCCCCCTGCCTCCAGATTAGTCCAAAGTGATGGCAAAGCTCAAAGAAGGACGTTAGTGAAGGGGTCTTGCTTAGGAAGGGAGTTTGGGGTAGAAGACTTCTCAGTCCCTTTGGAAACACAGATCCAGGATATGATTTACTGAGCACCTTCTATGCAATCTGACATCTCCTGGTGAGCTCACCTATTTTTCAGGCACCTAAAGTTAAGCACAATGGCTCTTATTTCTTTGTGTTCATCCCATAGCTCCTGATATAAGGCCATTCAGTATCTGCAGGTCACTGATCCCTACCAACCACCCTCTCAGCAATCAAAAGTATTTACTGAGCCACTGCTTGGTGCCCAGTACTGGATTAGGTGCTCTGGTGCAAACAGGCATGAAAGGCATGACCCCAGCCCCAGTGGAAATGACGTGCATTCTTTCTTAGGAAGAACTTCTCAGGAAAAAATATGGCACATGGTCGGTGCTCAAGAACTATGTATTAATTGGATTAATGTATAAAAAAAAGACCCACATTTTATAGGGTTCTCAAGGAAAGCAAAGGAGTCCAATCTGAGCTATTTTAGTCAGGATAGGTTTCAAAGAAGTGACACCTGAGCTAGGTCTGGAAAAATTGGAGGGAACTGATTCAGTAACGGGAAAGCAGGATTTGAGGCCAAAGAGAACACTTTTAACCACCAATTATTACGTGTTGGACATTGAGCTAAGACCTTCACACAGTATCTCATTTAGTCCCCATACAACCCTAGGAAATAGGTATTAATACCCATTTTATAGTTAAGAAACTAAGACTTAAGGGGCGCCTGGGTGGCTCAGTC
>NW_027759458.1:0-299 GCF_054177405.1 Leptonychotes weddellii
GAAAGGGAGGCCACCCACCTTCCCTGGTTCCAACCACCCAACTGCCGCTTGGAGACACCAGATGGCCCAGCTCTTCAAAAGAAGGCAAAACCTGGCTTGCTTTTTTTTTTTTTTTTAACAAGAAACTACCTGATGTCGATGTTTCCACTCACACAATTACTTCAAAAATCATTGTATGAACTAAATAAAACTACTGGCCGCTAGCTCACAACTTCTGAACTAGAGAGACGATATTTGAACCTGCTTGTGGGTGTAAAATCCTGTCTTCAAACAGAACCGCTCTGGTGAAGGGGGCCTTG
>NW_027759459.1:0-299 GCF_054177405.1 Leptonychotes weddellii
CTGAGGGGATCTATAATGGGACAGGTGAGTTTGGTGGCCAACAATATAGGCTGTGGAATCAGATCTCAGTTCCACTCTTCAATCTGACAGTCACCAGCTGGGTGATCTGGGGGACATTTTCATTCTTCGATTCTTCAATTCCTCAGTCAAGAAACACAAGGGTGGTTGTCAAGATTAAAAGAGAACCTGTAGGGGGTGGAGCAAGATGGCGGAGGAGTAGGAGACCTGTATTTCATCTGGTCTCAGGAATTCAGCTGGATAGAGATCAAACCATTCTGAACACCTATGAACTCAACAGG
>NW_027759460.1:0-299 GCF_054177405.1 Leptonychotes weddellii
GATTCTCGCATTGTGCTTCTTTCTATATTTTTGGGTACTAATGAGATTTCTGAAGATTTTTTTCCACTCTAGTTTGACTAAAAGGGGAAGAGAAAAGAGGGATAAAGTTTAGGAGCTGTGCTCTGCTTCTACATTCTACTCCATTTCAAAATTTTCCACTTCTTTAAGAGTTTTTGAAGTTGTTCCCTTAAGTTCTGCCTCTTCTCTCATTTTTTTTCAATTAGTGAAGTTTTTGCTATTTTTTCAATATTTTGTTAGTGTTGGGGGAAACATTCTATGATTCATTTCCAATCAAACAT
>NW_027759461.1:0-299 GCF_054177405.1 Leptonychotes weddellii
CTGGGTGGCTCAGTTGGTTAAGCGACTGCCTTCGGCTCAGGTCATGATCCTGGAGTCCCGGGATCGAGTCCCGCATCGGGCTCCCTGCTCGGCAGGGAGTCTGCTTCTCCCTCTGACCCTCCCCCCTCTCATGTGCTCTCTCTCATTCTCTCTCTCTCAAATAAATAAATAAAATCTTTAAAAAAAAAAAAAAGAAATATATTGCTCGTGCGAGTAAATATTTACATACACCAAAATATTTATGTTCATATATGTGAGTACTGCTTTCCGCAGGGGGAGAGGAAAATGTGTAAATATTT
>NW_027759462.1:0-299 GCF_054177405.1 Leptonychotes weddellii
AGCCTGCTTCTCCCTCTCCCACTCCCCCTGCTTGTGTTCCCTCTCTCGCTGTGTCTCTCTCTGTCAAATAAATAAATAAAATCTTTAAAAAAAAAAAAATTTTTAACTACTGCAGAGCGCCTGGGGGGCTCAGTCAGTTAAACATCTGCCTTCGGCTCAGGTCATGATCCCGGGGTCCTGGGATCGAGCCCTGCGTGGGACTCCCTGCTCAGCGGGGAGCCTGCTTGGAATTCTCTCTCTCTCTGCTCCCCCACCCCTCCACTCTGTCTCTTTCTCAATCTCTCTCAAATAAATAAATA
>NW_027759463.1:0-299 GCF_054177405.1 Leptonychotes weddellii
AAAAAAAAAAAAATTCAAATCTATGTCCCATGTGTTCAAACACAGAGGGAAAAAAGGAATCTTGCCATGGTTTATCTTCAGGAGACATTTTGGTATAACTTATATAATTTAACAAGACATCATCCTAAACATTAAATATAAAATAATACCCAAAAGTCCACATTTATAAATTTCAAGAAGAAGTAACATACTTAGAGAGACATATAACCCAAACAAACCCATGACAGATTTCCTCAGTTTGGTCAGAAATTTCCATGAAGCTGAAATGAACTGTCACAGACAGAACTAAAAGTAGAGTT
>NW_027759464.1:0-299 GCF_054177405.1 Leptonychotes weddellii
TATTTTGACCTAAATAAGAGGGCCACCATGACTGGAACCACCACTGAAATCCGGCCTGGATGCAGTTACAGCAATAAAGACCGTTTCTGCTTGGCAGGAGCATTTCTGTGCGGCATTTTGAAACACATGAGCGTGTAGGAAAAGTCTGTAGGAGTAATCTAACGTTTACCCGAATAAATTTTGACTCATTTTTAAAAAAACACTAAAAAACCCATAAACAACAGCACCCCATTCCAACTTCATAATATTTGTATTAGATTATCCCTAAATTCACATATTAGTTTAGGAAAGTTGACATT
>NW_027759465.1:0-299 GCF_054177405.1 Leptonychotes weddellii
CAGAGTGTGCAAAAACAATGGCACTTAAAGCCATGCATTGAAAGATGCGTGTTTATCATGCACTAGGTGTTTGTTTTAAAAGTGATTCTTGGGTTAGAAGACATTTGTTAATTCATGGTGTGCACAGCAATGAAGTTGGTTGTGATACTAAATTAAAAATTCCAAGTTGGAGAACCATTAAGCCTTTTAAAGAACACACATCAACAAAAAGACCTCTTGTAGTGGACATTTCTAGGCCTGTTTGTATGTGTGTGTGTGTTTCAGCATGACAGGAAGCAACTGTTGGCATTGTCAGTGGG
>NW_027759466.1:0-299 GCF_054177405.1 Leptonychotes weddellii
AAATACGTTACCTCAGTTATTCCTCAAACATGTCACGAAATGCCCTGAAGTTGACAGTAGAGACGATTATATAATGTACTGTTTACAAAGTGCATCCTCGGGGCGCCTGGGTGGCTCAGTTGGTTAGGCGACTGCCTTCGGCTCAGGTCATGATCCTGGAGTCCCTGGATCGAGTCCCGCATCGGGCTCCCTGCTCGGCGGGGAGTCTGCTTCTCCCTCTGACCCTCCCCCCTCTCATGTGCTCTCTGTCTCTCTCATTCTCTCTGTCTCAAATAAATAAATAAAATCTTTAAAAAAAA
>NW_027759467.1:0-299 GCF_054177405.1 Leptonychotes weddellii
AAAAAAAAAAAAAAAGAAACCCAATCTTTATGGAGGTATAATTGATGTACAATAAAGTGCACATAAGGAAAATGAACAATTTGGTAAATTTTTGTGTGTGTATATATATATATATATATCCATGAGAACATCACCAAAATCAAGATAATAAACAACTTATCACCCTCCAATTGCAGGGCTCATGGTCCTTGGTTGCCTGATGTCCAACAACTTGAAAACTATTGTTTCATGTATTTTTTCTGTTTTTCAGTTGTCTCAGGTGTGAAGGAAAAACCCGCTCCCTGTTACTCCATCTTGGA
>NW_027759468.1:0-4136 GCF_054177405.1 Leptonychotes weddellii
CTAGAGATTCCATCTTTAAAGTTATAGATAATGTGCCACATCAGGACCCCCTTTTTCGCAGGGAAACGGTAGATAGAGGCATGGCTTCTCCTTCAGAGGCACAAACATTCTCAGGTTTGCCTCTCCAAGGCTGTTTCACTCATTGCTTTTGGAAAGACTAAATGAAGTAATATGTGTAAATAACATCAAAGTGTTCCCGGCGCATAGTAGGTGTGCAATACATAGTAGCCATGATCATTTATTTATTTGCCTGGTCAGATGAGGCGTTTTGAGTTTTCACCCCTGTTTTCATACAGAGTCGTGTAGAAACCACTGGAGAATCTACGTTACCTGCATAATAAACACAATATATGGTTGGGGTATGTTGTTTAGTTCAATTAATGTCCCATAGAGGAAAGCAGAACATAAGGGGACACAATGGTGAGGAGGTAGGGAGGGGTTATAAGCTCTCTTAGGAAACTGGGAAGAAAACTCAAGCTGGACTCAACTTGGACCCCTCTTCTCAGGGCCCCGTCCCCTCTCACCATGGCCTTGCCCACCACCCAGCCGAATGCAGCAGCTTCCTTCCCCCTACCTCTAAGAACATTAGGTGTCTTCATGGTCTCTCAAAAATGTTCAAGTTGGGCGCCTGGGTGGCTCAGATGGTTAAGCTTCTGCCTTCAGCTCAGGTCATGATCTCAGGGTCCTGGGATCGAGTCCCGCATCGGGCTCCCTGCTCCTTGGGAGCCTGCTTCTCCCTCTGCCTTTCTCTCTCGCTCTGTCTCTCATGAATAAATAAATAAAATCTTTAAAAAAAAAACAATGTTCAAGTTACTCACCCCGCACGTCTTTAGGTGATTGCGATCTCATCTTGGTAAAGTCTGGGAAAGAGGAAGAGTAGGACGGGCAATCGATGTCCCTGTTTGTAGTTGTTGTCTTTGGAGTTGTCTTTGCTAAGATATCAGGCAACAAGTTGCAGTATTACAGGTCTAAAGAAGAAAAGGAAAGAAAGCAAGCTACTAAACCGTACTGCAAACACTTATGTTTCCATCTTTCTTTCCCAATAGGTGGTTGAGTCTGAATAATTTTTATATCCCAAATCTACTTTAGTGCTATTCCAGGGTATATGCTCAGGTAGATGTTTGAGTGATTGAGCAAATACAATTTGGGGGCCACTGGGCGCCTTCTTTTTAAAAGCACAAAGGTATACCATACTGGCCACTCCTTCTCAGCCCCCTACTCTACATCCTCTTCCCGTTTCATCTATAACTGCTGGAATAACCCTGACTTTCATCTCTTCTCTGAGTGTATATTTTCATTCATGCTTGATGGTCTCATTCCATTTCTCTCTCTCTCTTTTTAAAGATTTTATTTATTTATTAGACAGAGAGAGCACAAGTAGGGGGAGTGGAAGAAGGAAAAGGAGAAGCAGGCTCCCCGCTGAGCAGGGAGCCCAATGCGCGGCTAGATCTCAGGATCCCAGGATCATGACCTGAGCCAAAGGCAGATGCTTAACTACTGAGCCACCCAGGCGCCCCTCTCATTCCATTTCTTGGCTTTAAACACCATCTATTTGTTCTTGACTCGCAAAGTTCTCTCTAGATTTTGCCTTTCTACTGAGCTCCAGACTCATGAATCCAACAGCCTACTGGACACCTCTACTTAGATCTTAGATATATACCTTAAACTTAATGTGGCCAAATCAGATCTTATGGTTTCCCCGCCCCTCAGATTTCCATTCTCGCGTTTCTAAGTACATGACAGCACACTCTGTATGCTTAGTATATGACTCTAGCCCCAGACTCACGTGTTTCTGATTTTCTTCTTTCCCAAACTGCCAACATTAAGTCCACCAAAGAATCTTTCTGTTTCCATCACAACTTCTTCTGACTCTGTTGCTATAATCCTGGTCCATAGTACTCCCATTGCTTGCCTCCTAACTGGTGTCCCTGCTGCTACTTCCATTATTCTAGAATCCATTCTCCACATGGAGAGTGATCTTTAAGCAATGTAAATAAGACCATGTCACTCCCCAGTTTAAAAATATCCTTCAACTTCTTAATGCATTTACCATGAAATCCAAACGTTATCCTGGTTTACCTGGTCCTACACGGTGCCTACCTCATCTCATGCTATTGTCCCCCTTTTTCACTATGATCCAGCTACCATAATTGTCTCTATGTTCTTTAGACACAACAAGTTTACTTACACCTTACGGTCCTACAACCTGCTTAGAATTTCCCCATGCTTTCACACCAGCTCTTTTATATAATCCAGGTTTCAGCTCAAATACCACATCTTCAGAGACAATTTCCTGGTCACCTAAATAATACACCCCACCTCCCCGCAAGTATCTATCTTACCACTCAAGGTTTTTTTCTTTTGAATTACCAAATTCTTAACCACTGTCTGAGATTGCCTTGTTTTTTGTTTTTTGGGGTTTTTTTTGCATGCTTGTTTATTTCACATCCTTCCCCTTTAGAATATGAGCTTCTTATTCTATAGGATACTAGCCCATCTTATTAACCAGTATGTCCACACAGTCTAGCACAATGTCTGTCCCAGAACAGGTGGCCTGTTGAGTGACTACTCCACGTATCATTATCACACTGATTCTAAGCTTAAGACAATACCAGTGGTAGAGGCAACACAAGTTCTTACCCTGCTCTTCACAGTCTGCTTGAACTTGGGCAAGGTACTTGACTTTTTTCAGACCATAAACTGACATTTTAGGAAAGAGGCTGAATCTAACACCTTTGATGAGTTTGGAAAGGAAACTCTTCAAATGGAAGAAAGAGCAGGAAGAGAAGACAAGGGGCTGGAATGTTGGTAAGGAGAAAGGTGGGAGAGATTAGGGTCTCTTGGGAGGACACTGTCTGGTGTACAGGTGATGAAAAAGTCCTATGAAAATTAAAATCATTTTAGCTTAAGGAATGGTAGAACCTGCAGCTATGGTAGAAGATGGAATTTACCCCTGATATTTGGAAATGCTTTTTGTGACCCTCTCTCTTCCATCAGGATGGACTACCCTTACCTACCACACCAGTGAAGTGGAATATAATGACCTAACCCACAACAAGCACCAAAAATTCATGTATCATCTGTATCAGTTGTCTTGAGACTGAGGAAATGGCCCCACAGGGTGAACAGCAACAGAATATTAGAACTCTTACGAATATTGATTTTGTCCCATTCTTTCTTATTGCAATTTTTGTCTATGTTTAATGCACATATTATTTCACTAGAGTAATGCATGTAAAACACATATGAGAACATATACCCAAAGCAAGGCTACATACAGCTGCAGCTCTTTCTTTTACCTTGCTGATAAGAGTTTTTTGTCAAAGGGGTAGATATGACTAGTTTTGATGATGCATAAAACTCTATATTCCACCATACATTTCAATCATATTCTTCAAATGTATGGATAATGTTTCTGCAACCAGATGATGCATTCATTAAAAAGAGAGCCCATGTGAAGTGTCCAACTCTTGATTTCAGCTCTGGTCATGATCTGAGGGTCATGAGATCGAGCCCCGCATTGGGCTCTGCACTGGGCATGGAGCCTGCTTAAGATTCCGTCTTTCCAAATGTTCATCATCATTAGCCATCAGGGAAATTCAAATCAAAACCACATTGAGATACCACCTTACACCAGTTAGAATGGCAAAAATGGACAGGGAAAGAAATAACAAATGTTGGAGAGGTTGTGGAGAAAGGGCAACCCTCTTACACTCTTGGTGGGAATGTAAGTTGGTACAGCCACTTTGGAAAACTGTGTGGAGGTTCCTCAAAAAACTAAAAATAGTGCTACCCTATGATCCAGCAATTGCACTCCTGGGTATTTACCCCAAAGACACAGATGTAGTGAAAAGAAGGGCCATATGCACCCCAATGTTCATAGCAGCAACGTCCGCAATAGCCAAACTGTGGAAAGAGCCGAGATGCCCTTCAACTGATGAATGGATAAAGAAGATGTGGTCCATATATACAATGGAATATTACTCAGCCATCAGAAAGGATGAATACCCAACTTTTACATCCACATGGATGGGACTGGAGGAGATTATGCTAAGTGAAATAAGTCAAGCAGAGAAAATCAATTATCATATGGTTTCATTTATTTGTGGAACATAAGGAATAGCATGGAGGACATT
>NW_027759469.1:0-299 GCF_054177405.1 Leptonychotes weddellii
CATGCACACATACGCACATGCACACGCACACACAGTATACACACATGCACACATACACACGTGCACACGGACACACAGTATACACACGCACACACATACACACATGCACAGGGCACGTGCACACGCACACACTATACACACATGCACACATACAGACACATGCACAGGGCACTGCACACGCGCACACGGTATGCACACACACAGGGCTCATACACGCGCACACACTTCGTCCTGCCACTACCCTTGACCTCATGCCCTGGAGGTCCAAAGCCGCCTAGGCGGGTCACCGGGGGCTACTG
>NW_027759470.1:0-299 GCF_054177405.1 Leptonychotes weddellii
CCCATATGGGTAAATTCTGTTTTTGTAGCAAATTATTCATTTCATTCAAGTTTTTAATTTCTTTACATGGAATTGAGCAAAGTTGTATCTTGTGATTATTCTAATTTGCGTATTTGTGATTATTTCACCCCTTAATTTCTTATTTTCCCCTTTTAAAAAATTAGCGGGGCGCCTGGGTGGCTCAGTCGGTTAAGCGTCTCCCTTCCGCTGGGGGCGTGATCCCGGGGCCCTGGGATCGAGCCCCGCATCGGGCGCCCTGCTCAGCGGGAAGCCTGCTTCTCCCTCTCCCTCTGTCTGCC
>NW_027759471.1:0-299 GCF_054177405.1 Leptonychotes weddellii
ATCAGCCAGGCAAGCCAGCGGCCATTGTGCAGAAGGGTGTTGGTGATGGTCCACTTAGTCCTGAGTGAAGGGGCCCAGGGGCTCTAGGCTCCAATAAGGGATACTCTGAGGTCAGAAGACAACCCACATGTAATACCCAAAGAATATGCCACTCTGGAAGTATGCCTCACCACCTGCCGCTGTCCCCATTGTTGCAGCATATCCCCGAGAATGCTCCATGATGTATTTCTATGTAAACCCCAGAAGCACTGAATATAGTATCTTGCACATAGGAGATATGTGATACCTTTTTTTTTTTT
>NW_027759472.1:0-299 GCF_054177405.1 Leptonychotes weddellii
CTCCCTCTGACCCTCCCCCCTCTCATGTGCTCTCTCTCTCTCTCACTCTCTCAAATAAATGAATAAATAGTGCGCCTGGGTGGCTCAGTCGGTTAAGCGACTGCCTTCGGCTCAGGTCATGATCCTGGAGTCCCGGGATCGAGTCCCGCATCGGGCTCCCTGCTCAGCGGGGAGTCTGCTTCTCCCTCTGACCCTCCCCCCTCTCGTGTGCTTGCTCTCTCGCATTCTTTCTGTCTCAAATAAATAAAATAAAAAAAAAATCTAAAAAAATAAAATGTTATTCTAAGGGGGCGCCTGGC
>NW_027759473.1:0-299 GCF_054177405.1 Leptonychotes weddellii
AAAGAGTACAGCTTGGTATGAATGTTCACTGAAAGAAAACTTTCTTCTCTTCCTTTTTTTCTTTTCTGTCTCTTTAGGTATTGGTAGACTTTGGGCATCTGTGCTCTTGTTTAGCATCTTCTTTTTTTCTGCATTCTTTTCCATGTGAACCTACCAAGTGTCTGCATGCTGTCATATTTTATTGTAATTTATTTTTCTTTAAACCAAACCAAACCAAACCATGTGACCCCACTATTTAGAATCCCTCAGTGGTACCTCAGGGCTAAGAGGGCTAACTGGGATAAAAGACTCTCTCCAGG
>NW_027759474.1:0-299 GCF_054177405.1 Leptonychotes weddellii
CTGGCATGCAGGTGACCTTGAGTTACTCAGCAAAGTTCCTCAGTTTGGGGAGTGCGGTAAAGGGGTGTTCTCATGCATCATAGCTCTGCTCTCACCGTGGAGGATGCAGCTGTCTCTCAGTCTGGGGGTGGGGATGGGGGTGAGGGGTTCTCAGCCCTTTCTCTCCTGCAGCTGCTTCCTGGGCAGGCAGATACTCACGCATTCATCCATTTGCTCTATCATTCTTGTTTACTCAGAAATATTTCTTGAGTTCCTGCTCTGTCCCGTGCATTGTGCTGACTGCTTCTGATTTGCTGGGA
>NW_027759475.1:0-299 GCF_054177405.1 Leptonychotes weddellii
AGAAATAGCCTTGTGTTACGAGCAGCCTATAAAACAAGGACGTGTGTGTGACTATAGATTTTCCACCTTATTCACATCTGTTGTTCACGGTGTTACAGACGACTATCAACCCGCCAGACATGACTGAGTCTATAGACATAAAATCTCAAAACTGCAACTTAAAGAAAAGCCCACACGTGGGTGCACACACACACACACACACACACAATTCCTAGAAGCTAGCTTTCACGGCAAGAGGGTGCTAGAGCTCTAGGTTGCTAGCAGGTGCAGGCTTAATGATAAAGTTCAGCTTGCAACTT
>NW_027759476.1:0-299 GCF_054177405.1 Leptonychotes weddellii
GGGGGCACGAGACTTACAATCACAGGATCAGGCTTCAGGTACTGTCTTCACACACACATACATCAGTGCGTACATGCAGGCTCACGCCATTACTCCTGGCTTTCTCATGTGCAAGAACAGTGCTTAAATATAGTCATGTAATGTGTACCCATCTGCTCAAAAGTCATGCTTGAGGCACATCGTAGGACTAATAGCTAACATTTATCGAAGATTTACTCTGTGTCAGGCACCTTCTTACCCCATGGAAACTTCCTGCCTTACCCTCTTAGATATTTTTATTCCATTTTATGGTTAGGAGA
>NW_027759477.1:0-299 GCF_054177405.1 Leptonychotes weddellii
TGGTGTTTAGAACAACCACTCTTACGCTGTGTAAAATGACCTCCCAGGATATTTTGCTGTTTTTCCCCAGGTCTGGGCTTGCAGGAAGCCTTAATAAATATTTGCTCTAAATTTTATCTGTTCATATAATTTTAACTGAATCATTTGTTAATGGGAAAACATTCCTCAAATCATCTGTATGTATTCTGTTTGACCTAATCCTCAGCTGTCGCAAATCACTTTTCTGGAGGAGCCTTCCCTGGCCACACTAGCAGAAACAGCGGAAGCTTGCCTCGTTCTCCATTCCTCTAGCTTGCTTT
>NW_027759478.1:0-299 GCF_054177405.1 Leptonychotes weddellii
TTAACATAAGAATAAAAAAATAAATTAATTAATTAAAAAAATAAATAAATAAAATAAAATACAAATGAATATCCCAATTGACTTTCACTACATAGAACTGAAAAATGTGACAAAGTATAAGGCAGATGACAAACTTGGAAAAATAAATACTTGCAACAAACATATGAGAAGCAGAGTGTTAATCTGTACTATGTGAATATTACCTTCATATTTTAAAAATACCAAAATATAATGGATGAGCACATAGACATTTCAAAAGAGAGGACACAGAAATTGCTGATAAGATGTATGTACCAAAC
>NW_027759479.1:0-4136 GCF_054177405.1 Leptonychotes weddellii
GCGACCATCGCTCTGGGTTTCTGTCCAGGGGGCTGCGGTTCGTGTGCGCGCGACCCCGCCGGTCTGGTTTTCCATCCTGGGGGCTGCCCTAAAGTTCTTTCCCGATGCTACCGGTCTGCGAGTCTGTGCCCCGTCTGTAGCGCGTGAGGCTGTCACTCACCGGTGGTGCAGGATCCCCACGGCCAGGCACCCTCCCGCTGCCATTTATCCTCCAATATCTGCCCGCAGAATCACGGCTCCCCGCTTCATACCTCAAAACCAACTGCCTGCGATATTCTGCTTGTAGAGATCCAGATCTTCTTACATCTCAGGCTGGTTTCGTGGGTGCTCAGAGTGGTCTGGTGGATATCCAGCTCAATTCCGGGGACCAGTTGAAAAAGGGTCCCCTACTCCTCTGCCATCTTTCCCCCCTCCTATATATGCATTTCTAATAGTCTTATGGATAGAATATTTTGATGATAACATAGGTAGAAATGTTCATTTCTCCCCAAACTTTTAGTATTCTTTCTGTCCCAAAATGGAAGGAATGATTTTGTTATCTGCATTTTATCTTGCCTAATTTTGTTTTGCGTGATGGTAGTAGTGACCAGAGCTATATAGTCAAGGCCATCTAGGAGAGTTTAACCCTGTATTAAATGAGATTATTCTGTTCACATTTTTTTTTCCTTTCATTTCTTTGTCTTCTACTTTCCTCTCCATTCTCATTTCCTTTTCCCTTCACAGCGTCCCTGTCAGAACAAATACGGTGTTAATCCTGAAGCAGCTTGTAGGACATCAGCTGCCTCTCTGTAGATTTTTAATGTATTTATTGAAAGAGAATATCAAATCATTTGAAAATTCTGATGAGTACAGATTTGAAAAGAAAATTGTTTCCTGATAATCTAACTCTAGCCTAATAGCATTACCATCTTGAATATTGATGATAATATTCTGAGTACCTTTTAACTTTATTTACCTTTTTCTCTTTCTGTTTTCTGTTTGTTAGGGGTGTGTAGGTGTGCATATGGCCATGATAGCATCTGAGAAAGAGAGAAAATTGTTTTTGTTCTTGTTTTAGTAGTCAGCTTGAAACATAGCTTTCTTATCTTTGATTTCATCACCTTTAAGTTTGTCTTTCTAAACCTAGGATTGTTGTGTCTGAGCACATGTCTAAACACATGTCTTAAATCATGTCTTTTAATTAATTAATGTTCTTATCTCCTATGGCCCTGGAAGGACACTAGTTATGTATTACTCTTGAAACAATCGAAAAAATAGCCTCTTGAATATTTTTTTTGTTTGATGGGTATCCTCTATCGAGCTTGTTACTTTTTTACATTTTAGTGAACTTCCTCTTTCTTCAGCACATGGTGCTTTTTTTTTTTTTTTCATTTTACAGGAAGAAATTGTGCTTAGACAATAGTTTGACTCTATCAGACACACTGTTACTTTCATTTTGAGAAATACTGCTTGACATCACTTTGTTTTTCTAAAGTAGAACAACTCTAGTTTGGAGCTTCTATTAAAGATACTAATAACATTTTTACATTCAGTTTAGAATTTTGAAGAGAGGTTTTGGAAGAGATGACACAAAGCCCCCAGATAGCCACCCAGACTGATCACAGGAATCAAAGAACCCATGAAAAGAAACAAGGTAAGGATATTTACAGTTGTTCAGAATGAAAGTTATAGATGGAAATTATGACATTATGTTAAAAGCTTTCCAAGGTATGGGATGGGTTTTGTTGTTTTTTTAATCAGGGCAGAAAAATCCTTCTTTGAGTTAACATCCCATAAAATGAAAATTGTGACAATAAAATTCAGATTTGTAATTGGCTATTTTGTCTTATGAATGGAGACTATTTTAACTGATAGTGGAGAGGGATTAACCACAGTTTAAAACTATTCAAAATTTAATTTCATTTTTACTAAATATTTAATAAAACTAAAACTGGAGAAAATGTTAAATTTGATCCACAGACTCATTCAAGGCCCAGAATGCAGACACAATATGAAAAATTTGGCCAATATTTCTAATGTCTTAAAAGATTGTTTATGGACAGTGAGTGGAGTCACGATAAGCCAGACTTTGGGGTACTTAATAGCAGAAAGATTATCTCCCTATCCTCCTCTTATCTGAACAATCACTAGTACTCTGATGTCCTTGAAGATGTCTCTGGCAACCTTAAAAAAGATAAGAAAAGAAAATGCACTTTAAAACTAAAAGTAGAAACTAGAAAACAACTCGGTAGCTTTGGACATACTAACTAGCAAGTTCAGGATATGTAAGATCCAAACTTGAAATCTAGCAGAAAAATCTTTCAAAGGTATTTCAACAAGGGTCTTCATAGTCAAAATATGGTGAAGAAGAGAGGCTAAATCCATTAAATACAATAATCATTTTAGGGACTCTGGTTGGTTTTAAGCATTTGCCATTTAATTTCTTTTCAGTCTACTAGTGCATGCAACAGTCAAAAGTTATTGTTACTGCAGTTCATATTAGAATGCATAAATAATTATTCCTCATTTTTTTGATAATTCTGTCTAAGGTTAGATCAAAGAGGGTTGGGTACAATGGGATCAAATATTATATGATAATATGAAAATATCAGAACCAAAAGTTTAAGAATGCTTTCTAGCCACTCATAAAATCAATGTTAATTTCTACCCTAAATATCAATCATCAATATGAATTGATATATTTTATGTATGAATAAATGATATATATTACAAATATAGTCTGTAATTTATGAAGTAATATTAAGTATATGTATATTATATATAGCATACATAGATATATAATTTGAACTTATAAACACCATGGTAATAGTTAATTTATTGCATGATATAATTTATTTTTTAATATTTTCTTTTATATTATTCTCTCTTATTAGTAATTTGTTAATTTTTTTCCCCATAGCTGTCAGCTAAGAAAAAGTGTATTTTATTGAGTTTTAAATTCACTGGTCACCCTGGATTTTTCCTCTTATCTCTACTTGGAGATCATTGTCAATTTTAGAATATGTGCTGTGGAATCAAGCACAGAGGAGATCGGTGCCAGAAACTGAGAGAAATTACTTGAGTCAGCTCTATGGGGAAAGTAATTGGAATCCTTAACTGTTTAGATTATGATAGGGATTAATTTAGAACTATTTTAGTTACATTATTAATAGGTTTTCATTGAGTTGCCAGGGGATGTTATCTGTTTTTACTTTCCTTTGTTGCACACATTATAAGGGCTGAGCAACTTCTTTGAAATTCATCTCTCACTACTAAATTCACAGTGGGAAACCAATATTTTCTGGGTTTTTTTGTTTGTTTGTTTTTTGGATAATTTGTGCATGTGCAGGTATTGATCATTGAGTATAAGGATAAAGGAGAAGGAACTTATAAAATGAAAGCCATTTATACTGAATGTAGAAAAGTAGATTTTAGGGCTCAGGACAGATTAGAGAATGAACATGTAGCATGCTTAAATATGTATCTGCATATCAGAAATGCAGTACATGTCCAATTCATTAGTGTCCTGTATCAAACTAAAAGTCACTCCAAGTCCCCATCCCACTGAATTGACAGGACATTTAATCTATGCTGTTTGGTGGTATTGAGAGTGCGGGGGAGGAGGGTTCTTCTGGGTTATATGACGTTTCCTAACTTTATTGTGGCATTGAAACATCAAGAGAGTCTTCAGTCATCTCTTTTCTCTGGTTATTTGTGAAAAGATATATCCCAACATCAATTAGCCTTTTGGTTCTAGTCCCGCTATTTTTGTGCTACACTTACCATAGCATGCCATGCTGTTTCTTTGCCACATTCATGGCGCAGGCATCTTATTGAGTCTGGTGTTGTATACATGTAATGACACATTGACTTGACTGATGATATAGAAAAAGGAGAAAAGTACTTGTTTTCTTTTTTTTTTAAGATCATAGTTTTTCTTTTATTCTTTTTTTTTTACTTGTTTTATTCTTATGTTAACCCCCATACATTACATCATTAGTTTTAGATGTAGTGTTCCATGATTCATTGTTTGTGCATAACACCCACTGCTCCATACAGAATGTGCCCTCCTCAATACCCACCACCAGGCTAACCCATCCTCCTGCCCCCCTCCCCTCTAGAACCCTCAGTTTGTTTTTCAGAGTCCATCATCTCTC
>NW_027759480.1:0-299 GCF_054177405.1 Leptonychotes weddellii
AATCCTGTGGAATAAATTGAGAGATGGCCGCAGGCATGAACTAGAGGGGGATGTGGTGGTCTTCGTCTTGGAGTCACTGTCCTGGTTCCCTTATTAACTGCATGGGCCAGTCAAGGAGACTTTTAAGTATCAGAGTCCTTATTTGTGGAATGGGCAGATAATATCTTCCTTGGAGGGAGGTGGTGAGGAGGCTCCATTGCGTGGGGCAGACGGCCTGGGGTCAGATCTCTCCTTTGCTGGTTACTGGCTCTGTGGCCATGAGCAGTTACTAAATGTCTCTGGGCCTCAGGATCCTCTCC
>NW_027759481.1:0-299 GCF_054177405.1 Leptonychotes weddellii
ATGGTCCCCAGGAAATGATCTGAATACAGCTTCTATATAAAAAATATCTAACATTATCCTTTTATAGCCTCGTTACGAACTACTTAGGACTTCCCTACACATGATAAAAATTCTCAGAGAGAGCCCAGCTTTAGATTTTCTTTTCCTCTCATCAAAAACTTAATCTTTCTTTTTAAAAAAGATTTTATTTATTTATTTACTTATTTATTTATTTATTTATTTATTTATTTATTTATAGAGTGAGAACATGAGCAGGGGGAGGGAACAGAGGGAGAGAGAGAACCTCAAGCAGACTCTGT
>NW_027759482.1:0-299 GCF_054177405.1 Leptonychotes weddellii
CCCATCTCTGCCCTGGAGGAGCCAAGAACTAGGGGCCCCACTCCTCAGTGCGCCCCCAGAGAAAAGCAGTCAATCACTCCTGTCTCCCTGGTCTCCAGCCGCACTCCGTGCTCACCCAGCCTGTGACCCAGCATTTCTATCTCTGGCACCTGACCCCGTGTGGAGTCTCTAAACCCAGCAGATCCCTGCAGTGTGCTCCCGTGCAGCTCCTCCCGGGGAAGGAAGGGGAGTCTCCCCAGATCTGCCGCTTGTTGGGTCCCTGCTAGAGGAGCAGTGGACTGACTGTGCCATGGATCATG
>NW_027759483.1:0-299 GCF_054177405.1 Leptonychotes weddellii
ACCAACTGAATACAATAAGAATCTATGAGTACATAGGAATAATATGGAAAGAAGAGAAAGCTCTTTCATATGATATGTCGACCAATACTTGTATTTGGAGAAGCAGGGATGGAAAATTACCATTTCACAACCACCAAAGTGGACTGTTTCGGGCAGGGATCATTAATGGATGCTAATTCTGGATGTAAAAGTTTGATAAAGAGCAGGGTAATTTACAAGATCTCGGGGTATCTCTCCACAGATTAGCTGCAAGGGGAAAAATAGTAACTATACAGTGGAGAAATTGGATAACACCTTGA
>NW_027759484.1:0-299 GCF_054177405.1 Leptonychotes weddellii
ATAAACTGAGATAAAGCACAGATGCTCCCAGACACAATTCAAAGCTATGACAGCTTGATGCTGAGATGTTGAGCTTTCAAAAAGCAGGGGATACCATACAGGGTGTTGTTTTTAGAAACTAGAATTCCGGGACGCCTGGGTGGCTCAGTCGGTTAAGCGTCTGCCTTCAGCTCAGGTCATGATCCCAGGGTCCTGGGATCGAGTCCCGCATCGGGATCCCTGCTCCGCGGGGAGCCTGCTTCTCCCTCTGCCTCTGTCTCTCATGAATAAATAAATAAAATCTTTAAAAAAAAAAAAAA
>NW_027759485.1:0-299 GCF_054177405.1 Leptonychotes weddellii
TCTTGTGCTCTTTCTCTCTCTCACTCTCTCTCTCAAATAAATAAATAAAATCTTTAAAAAAAAAAAAGAACAGTCATAAACAAGTAGATCTGAAATCCTATCAAACCAATATACAACATTCTTGTTTAAGAATTGTTAACATCATGAGAACCAAAACGATTTTTTCCACTTCCATTAAGAGAATACAGTACACTTTAAATACCTATGTAATCTTTAGTGGAAAAACCAGGAGGCAAGCCATTCAAATGTACTGTGGGTTTTTTCTTTTTTTAAATCTTGAACTCTTCCTATTGAAGTTC
>NW_027759486.1:0-299 GCF_054177405.1 Leptonychotes weddellii
GAGCCCCCACCGATTCCTAAGGTGCATTCCCAGTGGGAAAGAAGAGCAGAGCTCAGAGATACAAAAAGCTTGTGTGGCTTGTTAGCAGGTTCAGTTCTGCAGGTATCCAAAAGCAATGGGGTGGGTGGGGTGAGGAGTGGAATGACAAGAGATAAAAGTAGTATTAGGAGGTTCTTCAGCTGTGGTAAAAAAAAAAAAAAACACACAAAAAAACACACATACACACAAAAAACCAATGAAAAACAGATCTATGCTAACTCAAAGAATGCAAAATGGTCTTAGAGATCTCACCCTCCACA
>NW_027759487.1:0-299 GCF_054177405.1 Leptonychotes weddellii
CTAATTCACATCTCAAATGGAAGATAATATGTAACATGAAATTTTCCCCCCTAAATTAGAAAACTTTGTATAGGTGAGCATAGGTGTGTATTTGTATAGGTATGTGTATGTTTATGGTTAGGGGGTTTTCCTAACACTGATGTTGACTCAAGAATAATAGTTGGGGGCACCTGGGTGGCTCAGTTGGTTAGGCATCTGACTCTTGGGTTTCTGCTCGGGTCGTGGGATCAAGCCCTGCGTGGGGCTCCGTGCTCAGCAGGGAGTCTGCTTGAAGAGTCTTGCCCTCTGCCCCATCCGCC
>NW_027759488.1:0-299 GCF_054177405.1 Leptonychotes weddellii
TGCAATAAACAATAAACATTCTCTTTGAATTCATGTTTTCATTTTTTTGCATAAATACCCAGTAATGAAATTACTGGATTGCATACTATATTTTTTGGAAGAAAGCTACTATGCTCAGGCTACACATAGGAAATGAGAAGTTATGCTCCATCTCCATCTCTGTAAGGGCAGAGTATATACATAAATTATCTGGCATTCTTTATAGGAGATTTTGTCTTTATTCAACTATGTGTTTACATACATATGGACTCATGGATATTTATTTTATATTTTGGGTAATAATTCAATACAACTTTGTT
>NW_027759489.1:0-299 GCF_054177405.1 Leptonychotes weddellii
TACTTGTACTTACTGGCCTTTGTCCCACATTTTTCCTTAAGCCCTTCTTTCCAGTTTATCTCTTAACTCAGGCAAATGGAAACTAAAACCACCCCTGGAGTGATAGCCACTGCCCTGACAAGACCTCCAGCCAGCTCAGACCACCCCAGCATCCACCCTTGCTGCAGAATCATGGCTTTGGAAATTATTCCTTGTGATCTTCTTATTTGTTACAAATAAAGTTTTCTTTGTGCAATAACTCAACCTGGTCCAGTTTTTGACTCACCAAGGAGCAAACTCACATTGGATTAGTTACATAA
>NW_027759490.1:0-4136 GCF_054177405.1 Leptonychotes weddellii
TTTATTTATTTATTTATTTTTAAAATATTTTATTTATTTATTTGAGAGAGAGAGAGCATGAGAGGGGGGAGGGTCAGAGGGAGAAGCAGACCCCCCGCTGAGCAGGGAGCCCGATGCGGGACTCGATCCAGGGACTCCAGGATCATGACCTGAGCCGAAGGCAGTCGCTTAACCAACTGAGCCACCCAGGCGCCCCCCTTCACTGGTATTTTAGAAAGGAGGTTTGAGAGCCCTTTAGAGAGAGCATTTCAAAGAGACTGTTAGACAGACGAAGGGAGAGAAACCACCACCTGTGCTGGTGGTGGGGCTCTTCGGATGGGGACCCCAGGCTGAAGGAGCCACAGTGAGAGCATATCGTTTGTGTGCCTTGCACAGAGTGCCTTTCTACAGACACTTGCTGAAGTGGGCAACACTATGGTTACTATTGTTGTTCCTGCTATTATTATCCTCATAAACAAATGAGAAAAAATTAAAAAGGGTGAGAGAATCAGAGTTTACCAATTGTCTCAAATGCAATACTCAGCCGTTTAGAGAGTCAGGACTTAAACCCAGATAGTCTGACTCACGCCCCAGGGCTTTTTCCAGTTAAGCTGAGGGCCTTTGTTCACTTTTTGTTTCCTCCTGCCTTCTTTGGTCTATGACATATTAGGTTCTAGGGTGAGTGGGTGTGAATGAGCCTGGAATATTTTCCTGTGCTAAGCAGGAAGAACTGACTTGATTTCTCCGGTTAAGTAAAAAAAGTCCGGGATGGAATTGAAAGCTCCCGTCGACCAGAGAAAGGACAATTTGAGCAACAAGGAATTTCACTGCATTGGATGGAAACACTTTAAAACTGTCTACATTTACGAATTCAAAAGGGTACTAAAAACAGGAATGGTAACACCCTCGTTGGTCACCTTCAGAGAATGCTAGGGACCCACATTTTATTTTCAAGACTGGAAAATAAAAGGAAAGAATTAAGTATTTATTTCTGCCATTCCAGTACGAACTATAGTACTGGGTAACCAGAAAGGGATAAGGGGAGACTTCTATTTACAAAGTATTGCAGCTAATAAATGAAGAAAACAAGGTAGAGTATCAGCACTGTATGACCCTTTTACGGGCTCTAGTCAAGAAGCATCAATGGCTGATAAACACACAAAAAGACAGATAAACAGACATTGCGTGTGAAAGTACACACCACCACCTGTGAAGTCTTCTTGCCAAAAATGTAAAGCTTAAATCTGATCCCACATCTAAATCTAACCACCAATTTTTGGGAAATATAGGGGACAGGGAAAACTTGCTGAGTGACATTACATGGGGCTGCAGTGAGAAACACTACCCGCTTTCTTCATCAAAAATTTGCAAAAAGAAAAAGAGCTGGAAGGGGACTTTATGGATTAAAAGAGAAACAAGTTGGTGAATTTTATGTTGTACAAATTATACCTCAATCAAGCTGCCCTAAAAAACGAATTAAGAAGTATATCAGCCAGGAGACATATAGCTCTTATTTGGATCCTAATTAGAAGAAGAAGAAATTGTGCAAAAAAATTAAAGTTCTGTGAGACAATCAGGAATTTGAACACTGACTATTTGATAATATTAAGAAATTAATGCTTAAAATGATTTCAGGTGTAATATTGGTATTATGGTTATATTTTAAAAGAAGAATCTTATCTCTTAGTGATACATACTGAAACATTTATGGATGAAATGATATTATTTTGGGGATTTGCTTCAATATAATCAGGGATGGGGAAAGTAGGTGGGGTATAAATGAAACAAGATCTGCTTCTAGATGGTAATTGTGGAATTTGGATGCGATACATGGACAGTCATCGTACTATTCTGTGGTTTGCGTATTTGAACATTTCGTGATAAAAACTTTTTTTAAAAGTATGTATTTAAGTATGCAAGTATGTAAAAGAACACTTACCCAACTTTGTTTAAAATGTTTTTTTTTAAAAGATTTTATTTATTTATTTGACAGAGAGAGAGTGCATGGGCAGAAGGAGAGAGAGTAGCAGGCTTCCCGCTGAGCAGAGAGCCCAACCCTGGGATCACGACCTGAGCTGAAGGCAGAAGTTTAACCGACTGAGCCATGCAAGAGCCCCTGTTTAAAATGTTTTAAAAAATTAGAGAAACCAAAATGCAGGAAAGTTAATATTCTTGGTGCATCCCTGGGATGGAATACTGTGCTTCCATTACAAATGCAGATGTTCACAATATGTTATACATGATAAAAGCAGTTAATAAAGGTAGTTTTTAATTTTTTTATCATTTTATTTTTTTTCCATCATGGTAAGTGTGCTCTTTAGTCCCCATCCTCTTAATTTCCCCATCCGCCCCATCCCCTCTGGTAACCATCAGTTTGTTCTCTATAGTTAAGAGTCTGTTTCTTGGTTTGCCCCTCTCTCCTTTTTGTCTCCTTTTCTCTTTTCTTTTGTTTCTTAAATTCCACATGAATGTGATCATATGGTATGATCAGTCTTTCTCTGACTGACTTATTTCGCTTAGTATAATACTCTCTAGCTCCATCCATGTCATTGTAAATGGCAAAATGTCATTCTTTTATGTGGCTGAGTAATATTCCATTGTATATATATATACTACCTCTTTATCCACTCATCATCTTTTAACCAGTCCTTGTTGATGGACATTTAGGTTTTTATGATTTTTCAGTATTACAAAAAATCCTGTGGGGACCCTGGGTGGTTCAGTCAGTTAAGCATTCGACTCTTGATTTCATTTCAGGTCATGATCTCAGGGTCGTGTGATCAAGCCCCATGTCAGGCTCTGCACTGAGCATGGAGCCTGCTTAAGATTCTCTCTGTCTCTCTCCTCTACCCACCCCCATTCTCTCTGTCTCTAAAACAAAACAAAACAACAACAACAAAAAAACCCAACACTGTGAAACATCTTTATGCATTCATTTTTACCTTGTTTTGTAAGTGTTTCTGTAGGATAAATTCCTGGGAATGGGACTCCTGTGCATGCAACCCCATGTTATCGTAGAAAGTGTCTGTGTGATTGTTGGGTCTGTATAGAGGCAGTATTCTGACATATAAACCCATTCTTATTAGTTCCTTTTATCCCACATTCCCTTCCATCATTAAATCCAGCATATGAGATATGCTTACTGCCTTTGAGAGGGCTGCAACTCAAAGTTAAGAAACGAATTATCAAAATAGACTTTTGAGGCTCATGACAGAGACAGAAGCTTTGAGAGAAAATACTTTCTGAGTTACCAAAACCTAGTATGAGCGCCAAACTTTCAAAGTTTATGCCATAAACCTCTGATTCGGGAAAATTTCGTGATGACATAAAAGCAAGTTGTTCTACCCAAGACGAGATTAAAGGTCACTGGGGTGAAGATGAACTTCAGAGAGATGAAGATAAGAGCCATGGAGACACACTTTGATGGTGTCTCTGAAAAGCAGCCTCGCTCAGCCTGGATGAAAGCTAATAACAGCCCTGGAAAAGACTGAGGGGATCCCACAGCCCACGGAGGCCATAAGGCCCTCTGTGGAGCCCCAGGTTCCAGGCCCCAAGACGCACGAGAGTTGTATAGTGGCCTGGCTGGGTGAGGCTCCTGAGCAGATGGCCTGAGGACAGCCTCATGCCATCTTGCACACCACAGCACAGGAAAGGATTGTGGAGGTGGCTGAGAGAAGGGCCTTACCATAGCGACAAGGAGGACTCCAGAAACATGGACACTTGACCAAAGACCATGTGGGACCAGGGCCATCTGTGCTAAGGGCTAGGAATAGAACAGTGAACAAGACTTATGCAGGCCTTCCCCTCACAGAACTTGCAGACTTCCATGGATGACACCAAATAGCGGGACAATTATTACATGGGAATATAATGTAATATATTGGAATATACAGATTTCTAGAGTAAATGGTATCTACACTGAGACTTAAAAACAGAATAGAAATCTGCTGGGTACAAAGTGAGTAGGATGGTCTTCAAGCAGAATGAACATAGTGCACAGGCTCAGAGACAGGAGATGGAATATTTAGGAGCCTGGCTAGAGAGGTAAGTTATGACTGGTAGGTAGGAGCCAGTTACAAAGAACTTAGAAAACCACATTAATCGATTTGTATTTTGTCCTGAAGGCCCTGGGGAGCCACTGGGAGATTACCTACCTA
>NW_027759491.1:0-299 GCF_054177405.1 Leptonychotes weddellii
GAGTCCCAGGAATGTGGGAGGTTGGGAGGTGTGAATGAAGAAGGTAAGAACCTTGAGGATATCTTGGGACTGGAATTCAAAGTAAAGCAAACAGAAAATGCAAAGACACTGAGACAAGAATATACATGGAGAGGTAAAGGAATGGCCAAAAAGAGCATCATGATAAGAAATAAAAGTCATAGTAAAAATGGGGGGCCAGATGTAATGGGGCATTGTAGATTATTTTAAGAACTTTGGAATTTAAATGGAGTAGACTCAAAAGAAAAAAAATTTTTTTTTTCAAATAGTGGTTAGATATA
>NW_027759492.1:0-299 GCF_054177405.1 Leptonychotes weddellii
CCTACTTTCACAAAGTAACCAATTTATGGACAGTTTGAGGTGAATGGACATCGGTCATAATTGTTATGTGATGTTACATAAACTTGTTACATAAAATTGTGATGTTACATAAACTTGGCTTTATCAAAGCAATGTCATTTGAATAGGATCTTAAGTACAGGTGTATTTTATTTTATTTTTTTATTTTTTTTATTTATTTTTTTTTAAAGATTTTATTTATTTATTTGAGACAGAGAGAATGAGAGAGACAGAGAGCACATGAGAGGGGGGAGGGTCAGAGGGAGAAGCAGGCTCCCTGC
>NW_027759493.1:0-299 GCF_054177405.1 Leptonychotes weddellii
TAAAATGTACTTGGTGTATTGGCACTAAATACAAACAGATGAGATATATAAACTGTTAGATAATTATTTAATTCTCATTCGTATTAGAAAAACCATACTAGGGCGCCTGGGTGGCTCAGTTGGTTAAGCGACTGCCTTCGGCTCAGGTCACGATCCTGGAGTCCCGGGATCGAGTCCCGCATCGGGCTCCCTGCTCAGCGGGGGGTCTGCTTCTCCCTCTGACCCTCCCCCGTCTCATGCTCTCTCTCTCTATCTCATTCTCTCTCTCAAATAAATAAATAAAATCTTTAAAAAAAAAA
>NW_027759494.1:0-299 GCF_054177405.1 Leptonychotes weddellii
TTTAATGAGATCATGAGTATGTCACAAGCAATGCAATCATTAGTCAGAACAAAATTCTACTTAATTGGCCAAAAGATAAATGGTGTGGGCGGGTGGTCAGCAGCAGCTGGCCAGGGTATATAAAGGCCCCAGAGCCCGACAAAGACATTCACACCTGACAACACCCAAATCATCTCACCAGTCCAACCCAAACCAACCCCAGACATCACCATGTCCGACTCCTGCTGCGGCTCCACCTGCTCCTCCCCGGGCTGTGGGGGAGGCTACTGCCAGCCCTGCTGCTGCCGTGACCCCTGCTG
>NW_027759495.1:0-299 GCF_054177405.1 Leptonychotes weddellii
GGCGGGTGCCTTGCCTCCAGGCCACAGATGAGGAAACAGGCTCAGAGCGTCCTTGCCAAGGTCACAGCTGGGGCGTAGCCCAGCCGGGCCTCAAACCCACGCTCATATCCCCAAAGACCATGGTCCTAATTATTATACTCCTACAAGCTCTGTGTATATTCTCCAGCATTAGAAATGTAACAAAGCTCACCAAGAAGCAATTTAGGCTCATTACACAAAATCTGGAAAACAAAGAAAAGCAGAAGAAATAAAGGGGGAAGAAAGCCCTCCAGCCCTGCCTCCCAGAAATAAAAATTAAC
>NW_027759496.1:0-299 GCF_054177405.1 Leptonychotes weddellii
ATAGAACTAGGGGACGCCCGCCACACGGTATGCACACAAAGACCTAGGGGACGCCCGCCTCACGGTATGAACACGCAGAGCTAGGGGACGCCCGCCCCACGGTATGCACACAGAGCTAGGGGACGCCTGCCCCACAGTATGCACACAGAACTAGGGGACGCCCGCCACACGGTATGCACACAGAGCTACGAGATGCCTGCCCCACAGTATGCACACACAGACTTAGGGGACGCCCGCCACACGGTATGCACACAGAGCTAGGGGACGCCCACCCCACGGTATGCACACAGAGCTAGGAG
>NW_027759497.1:0-299 GCF_054177405.1 Leptonychotes weddellii
ACCCTGTTCTAAGCTGTAAGGTGCAGAGCCAAGCATGGAGGCATGAGGGTTTCGGATACGCCCCAATCATGGAGAGCTTGGAAGCACAGGTTTTGGAGCCGCAAAGACAAGGGTTTGAAATCTGGTTCCAAACATTATCTGTGTCTCTAAGACTCAGAGGCCTATCAGGATCCTAGCCCACTGAGATTGAACAACTGATTGAACAACTGATAAACTGTGTAGAATGCTTACGCCAGTGCCAGGCACAGAGCAGCTCCTCAGTTAACTCACGATGATAATCATGAGGGTGACAATCACGT
>NW_027759498.1:0-299 GCF_054177405.1 Leptonychotes weddellii
TTTTTTTAAAAGAAAAAGTAGGATAAATTGCAAAATTATTACTTTCCTTGAACCTGTCAGACAGCTGAAGGCACAGGGATAAACAAGTAACCTGAACCAACCCCCCCCCAAAAAAAGACCTTGAAACCTGGCTTACTTGTAGCAGACCACAGAAGGAAGAGATTCTGGTTGCCATACAAGCAGCTAAAAAGTCTAACAAATTGCTAAAGACTCAACGTGAGCTAGTTTGGGAGTATGAAACCCTAGGAACCACAAATAAAAGAGGAGTTTGCATCCACTCTCAGGGTTTTCTCCATAGA
>NW_027759499.1:0-299 GCF_054177405.1 Leptonychotes weddellii
TTCATCAAGATAAAAAGTTTTTGCACGGCAAAAGAAACAGTCAACAAAACCAAAAGACAACCGACAGAATGGCAAAAGATATTTGCAAATGACATATCAGATAAAGGGCTAGTATCCAAATTTATAAAGAACTTACCAAACTCAACACCCAAAGAACAAAGAATCCAAGCAAGAAATGGGCAGAAGACATGAACAGACACTTTTCCAAAGAAGACATCCAAATGGCCACAGACCCATGAAAAAGTGCTGAACATCGCTCGACATCGGGGAAATCCAAATCAAAACCTCAATGAGATACC
>NW_027759500.1:0-299 GCF_054177405.1 Leptonychotes weddellii
AGGTATTTCCAAGACAATGTAACTACATCACAGTTGCCGCCTGGCTGACAGCAACTTAAAGACCATCCTGACTTCAGGGATATTAAAATGTCAAAAGATCTGAGAGGAAACACCTGTGTACCAGCACTTTGCTTCAGAAATACAGTCCCCAGCTCTGCTGACGCCCTTGTGTGGGCCTCCCTGCTCACGTCTCCGTCCTTCCCGTCCTGCAGACGTCTCCACTCCTGGCTCCTGTGTTTCCCGTGCTCTCATTTCTCTACTGTGATTCCAAACATGTGCCCTCAGCATGTATTTTCTGT
>NW_027759501.1:0-4136 GCF_054177405.1 Leptonychotes weddellii
TCTGTTTTTCCAGGCAGTACCCATCTTGACCTAGCCGGCGGTTGCCTGATACGAATTTCCTATCACCCAGAGTAGAGGAGGATCATCCTTGCTTGGTACAGCATCTCTGACTTAATTGGCAGCCTTCAGGACTTGTAGGTGTCACCCACTGGACAGGAATATATATCGAAGCCTTGGGAAAATTGTCTTGCCTGAGAGGCTCATTATTGCATCCAATACAAAAGAATTTGGGCAGGGAGGTCAGAGTTAATATGCTTAATATTCAGTTGCTGTAGGGACCTAGCCAAGGAATTGAGAATGTCCTGAAAATTCCTGGCTCATTTGTTTGTATTCTCTGGCTGTGTTCTTGGAACCCATGGAGGAGGGAGGGCTGAACACAATGGAAACTGGGAAATGGCCCAGGCTAGTATCTTAGGGGTGAAAAGGGTTTTGTGGCCATAGCCAACAGGTCATCTTATCTGACTCCTAGTCAGTGTAGGCCTCTACCCTAAACTTCCTAGCAGGGATTGATCGATCATTCATTCATTCATTCATTCATTCAGCACATACTTACCTAGGACCTACTATAAGCCTGGAATTGTGCCTGGAAAATTTTTAAAGATTACCTGTGTTGGTTAAAATATTCCTAGAAATAAGTGACTGTTGTTCCTAGAGCACAGAGATTTAAGAATTTAGCAAAGTCATAATACTGAAGTCTCCCCACTCCCAATTTTTCGCTCCTTCAATTATAATTTTTATTTTGAAGAAATAAAAAATGGTACTGAAAAATACAAAGAATGAGGTAACAATCACCAAGCATTCTACCACCCAGAATCCATGAGTGTTAACTTTCCATCCTATTTCTTCAGACATATATATATATATATATATATATATATATTTTTTTTTTTTTTTGCATCAGAACCAGTAAGTCACAGATCATGTTGAAATTGCCCCTTCCCTGGTACCATCTATCTTACCCTCTCCCAATCATGCAGTTAAGAGTCATGGATTTTGTGTGTTTCCTTTTTATAGCTAAATCAAATAACTTTTAACTTTAAATGTTTAAAAATGGTTTTTTAATTGTGGTATATAATTTTCATAACATAAAATTTAACATTTTACCATTTTTTGTTGGGGGGAGGAGCAGAGGGAGATAGGAGAGAGAGAATCTCAAGCAGACTCCACGCTCAGCACAGAGCCTGATGCAGGGCTCAATCCCATGACCCTGAGATCATGACCTGAGCCGAAATCAAGAGTCGTACACTTAATCGACTGAGGCACCCAGGTGTCCCCCAGTTTACCATTTTTAAGTGGACAGTTCTGTGGCATGAACTGTGCAACCAATACTACCGTCCATCTCCAGAATTCTTTTCATCTTCCAAGACTTAAAACTCTGTATCCATTGAATACTAACTCACCAATCCCTCCCACCTCAGTCCCCAGCAATCACCATTCTACTTTCAATCTCTGTAAATTTGACTACTCTTGGTACCTCATAGAAATGGGATCATACAGTATTTGTCCTTTTGTGAATGACTTATTTCACTTAGCATAATGTCCTCAAGGTTCAACCTTGCTGTAGCAGGTGCCCGAATTCCCTTCCTTTTTAAGGCTGAATAAGTATTCTGTTGTATGTATGTACTACATTGTGTTTATCCATTCATCCATCCATGCATACTGGGATTGCTTCCACCTTTTGGTCATTGTGAATAATGTGGCTATGAACATGGGTGCTCAAATAACTGGTTGAGTCCCTGTTTTCAGTTCTTTTGGGAATATACCCAGAAGTGGAATTCCTGGATCATGTGGTAATTCTATGGTGAATTTTTTGAGGGACCACCATACTGTTTTCCATAGTACCATTTTATATTCCCACCAACAATGCACAGGCTTTCCAGTTTCTCCACATCGTCACCAATACTTGTTATTTTCTGGGGTTTTTTCCTTATCTTTTTTTTTTTTTTTGATAGTATCCATTCTAATTGGAGTGAGATGGTTTCTCGGTGTGGTCTCTCGATTTGTGTTTTGCTGATGATGAGTGAGGTTGAGCATCTTTTCATGTGCTTATTGGCCATCTGTATATTTTCTTTGGAAAAAATGTATATTCAAGTCCTTTGCCCATTTTTTAAAATTTGGTGATTCATTTTTTTAGTGTCAAGTTTTTAGTGCCCTTTATATTTCTGGATATCAACCTCTTACCAGATATATAATTTGAAAATATTTTCTCCCATTCGGTGGCTTGCTATTTCACTCTGTTGATCGTGTCCTTCAATGCACAAAAATTTTTTATCTTGATGTAGTTCTATTTGTCTATTTTCTTTTGTCGTCTGTGCTTTTGGTGTCCTATCCATAAGATCATTGACAGATCCAGTGTCATGAAGTTTTTTACACATGTTGTTTTTAAGAATGATAGCTTGAACTCTTATAAGTAGGTTTTCTTTTAACTTTCACATATAGATTTATGTTTTGATAAATAATATATGATATTTTGTGTTTTAACTTTTGTGCATCATGTCCTATTTTACATTGCATTCTGTATCTTTATTCCCCTCACTCAACATTATGTTTTGGGGTTTTATATACATTACTGTCTAGCTAGACACTACAGCTAGCTCCATCCATCCACTCATCCATCCATCATCCATCCAGCCAGCTAATCCTGTCTCTATTTATCTATTCCTCTATCCCTCTATCTTTCTATCTTTTATCTTCCTTTTCTGCTACCTTCTCGTTAATCATCATCATCATCATCATCATCATCATTTATGTTTCTAGTTAACTATTCATCTGTCTGGCTGTCTAGCTATTTTACACCTATTCTATGTCACTCACTCATTTTTCTTGCCTCATCATGTAGCAGGGGTGATACTCAAAATATTTAACAACCCGTATGCTCCAGGCACCAAATAATAAAACCTCGTAATGACACAATCAGACTAAATTTGACTATGAATAACTGGCAAATCAATCATACTGGTTCACACCAGCTGACCTGTAGTCCTGGCTTGTAGGCACGTGCATTTGTAAACCTGACAGTAGCAATGCTTGGAATTCCTTCCAATGTTGACATCCTTATGAACGAAATCCTCTGATGTCCTTCCTTGGGAAGACTTTCTCTTTTGACTACTGACTCTCTCACCACATCTCTCCTTGTAGAAATTTAAGCAGCCTCTTTGACCTATTTCAGATAGCACTCCCTGCATGGATAACTCTTGGATCTCCAAGACAAAATATTTTTTTTTTAGATTTTTTATTTATTTTTTGACAGAGAGACAGCAAGAGAGGGAACACAAACAGGGGGAGTGGGAGAGGGAGAAGCAGGCTTCTTGCTGAGCAAGGAGCCCGATGCAGGGCTCGATCCCAGGACGCTGGGATCATGACCTGAGCCGAAGGCAGACGCTTAACGACTGAGCCACCCAGGCGCCCCTCCAAGACAAATTTTTGCTTTGATTCTCCACTCTGTCTTATAACTGGGGTTGTATCTGTAGCATCGTCCGTAGGTTGAATGTTCAAGTGGACTGTAAGTTCCTTGAACCTGGGAGTGTATTTTACTGATCCATCTGACTTTATTTTGTATCCATCTCTCACTTAAACATGCGTGCCAGCTAGTCTCTAGGGTACTCCACAAACCCTTGTTAGGTTGGCAAAGAATCAGTGGTGGAGTCTACTTGCAGTGGGGCATTAGAAGTGTGTCTGGGACAACATGAAGATGTGAGGTTTTCAAGTTCTCAGTCTTAGGAAATTCCCAAGGTGTTCTTGGCTCTAATGGTCCTTGGCTCTGAGAGAGCTTGTCAGAGCAACAATGGTTTATGGTATGGCAGAGTGTCATTGCTGAAGGTATCAGGGCAGAGCTAAAGTCCCAGATCTAAAAGGTGCTTTGAGAAGGTGGAGCTGACATGCTCTTTGACAGCCGGGCAGTGTGGAGCAGTGAGCAGAGTGCTGGCTTTGGCATTAGATACCTCTCTGAGCCTGTGCCTAGAAAGGTTTGGAAAAGTGTGCATCTTGAACCCATTCATTCTTGGCATGTGGTAGGCACTCAGTAAATATTTGCTGAGTGTGTGAATGGAGACAGATAGCCCCATGTTCAAGTCCTGGTTCTGGTGCCTGCTGCCACCTGTGAGATCTTGGACACATTTCTTTTTTTTTTTTTTTCT
>NW_027759502.1:0-299 GCF_054177405.1 Leptonychotes weddellii
ATGTCTGGCTCTGCGCTCAGCACAGAGACTGCTTGAGATTCTCTCTCTCCTTCGCCTTCTGCCCCTCCCCCCACCCCCACGCTCTAAATAAATAAATAAAATCTTTAAAAAAGAATTATTACTTTGAAGCTATCTTATGCATAGGATAAAAAAAGTAATTTTATTAATGTTCTTATAAATGAAGGATTTTAGTGTGAGAGAGAAAGTACAAGTAGACAAATGTCTATGCAAAACCTTCAATGTTACATTTACACTGAAAATACTGATATGAAGTCACGCCTTATTTATTTATTTATTTA
>NW_027759503.1:0-299 GCF_054177405.1 Leptonychotes weddellii
CCGGGTTCCCCAGTGTTACCTGGCTGCAGCGAAGAGCACGCTTTTAGGACAGACAGAAAAACCCCAGCCTGATGTGGTTTTTTAAAGTTTGTTTTAATAACAGCATATGATTCTGAAAACAAAACCTTTACGCCAACAGCGGGTCAGCGCTCCTGAAGCCTGTTTTCTGTTACGCTCCCGACGCAAGTCCTGGCGTGCAGTGAGGTTGGCCTCGGCCCCGTGTGGAGACCCCCGCTGCGCGGTCGGGGCTGTGCCCATGCCGTGTGGGCGGAGACACTTCGCACTGTGACGGCGCCCGG
>NW_027759504.1:0-299 GCF_054177405.1 Leptonychotes weddellii
GGTTATGCAGTAACCACAACCACTGAAGTCCTAGAAGCTAAGGCATTACCAGATGGATGGTCAGCTCAATGAGCTGAATCGTATGCCTTAGTCCGAGCCCTCACCCTTGGTGAAGGCAAACGAGTCAACATCTACACTGACTCTTGGTACGTCTTCGCTACTGTACATATAAATGGAGCCATCTACAAGGAAATGGGCCTCCTAACCGCCACAGGAAAAACTATCAAGAACAAGGTGGAGATACTGAGACTCCTCAAAGCCGTCTGGCTTCCAAAGGAAGTAGCAATCCTGCACTGTAA
>NW_027759505.1:0-299 GCF_054177405.1 Leptonychotes weddellii
GATTCTCGCATTGTGCTTCTTTCTATATTTTTGGGTACTAATGAGATTTCTGAAGATTTTTTTCCACTCTAGTTTGACTAAAAGGGGAAGAGAAAAGAGGGATAAAGTTTAGGAGCTGTGCTCTGCTTCTACATTCTACTCCATTTCAAAATTTTCCACTTCTTTAAGAGTTTTTGAAGTTGTTCCCTTAAGTTCTGCCCCTTCTCTCATTTTTTTTCAATTAGTGAAGTTTTTGCTATTTTTTCAATATTTTGTTAGTGTTGGGGGAAACATTCTATGATTCATTTCCAATCAAACAT
>NW_027759506.1:0-299 GCF_054177405.1 Leptonychotes weddellii
GGGGTGCCTGGGTGGCTCAGATGTTGAGCGTCTGCCTTCGGCTCAGGTCATGATCCCAGGGTCCTGGGATCGAGCCCCGCATCGGGCTCCCTGCTCAGCGGGAAGCCTGCTTCTCCCTCTCCCACTCCCCCTGCTTGTGTTCCCTCTCTCGCTGTGTCTCTCTCTGTCAAATAAATAAAATCTTTAAAAAAAAAAAAAAAGAAAGACATACCTTCTCATAGTTTACCTTACAATCTTTAACATAAATTATCAGAGTGACTTTTACTCTGAACAGTAAAAATTAGGTTATCGGGTGGATT
>NW_027759507.1:0-299 GCF_054177405.1 Leptonychotes weddellii
TGGGTGGCTCAGTTGGTTAAGCGACTGCCTTCGGCTCAGGTCATGATCCTGGAGTCCCTGGATCGAGTCCCACATCGGGCTCCCTGCTCGGCAGGGAGCTTGCTTCTCCCTCTGACCCTCCCCCCTCTCATGTGCTCTCTGTCTCTCTCATTCTCTCTGTCTCAGATAAATAAATAAAATCTAAAAAAAAAAAAAAAAAGAAACTCAAAATTTTCTGCTTCTAGCCCCTGCTTGCAGATTTTATTCTTTAGATACTTGAAGTATGAGTAAGATAGTTCTCATTCAAACATAATACGAGG
>NW_027759508.1:0-299 GCF_054177405.1 Leptonychotes weddellii
GCCTGCACGGGGGTTCCGGGAAGGCTGCAGGCGCTGCCCCCTGCCCCTCGTCTCCCCTTCGGAGGCGCCCGGACCCTGCCCTGTTGTGGTCTGCGACCCCGCTTAATAACTGCTGTCCCGGGGCCGTTTTGCTGCTTGGGAGGGAAACGAAATCTCTCCCCGTTTGTGGGCGGTCAGGTTTCCGTCCCGGGGGTCGCAGTTGGACGCGGGTTTTCTGCCAGGGGCATTGCCCCCCTAACTCCCTGCACGTCCTTTTCCAGCTCAGCGTGTACACCACCACGCGGTCCAACCTTGGTGCT
>NW_027759509.1:0-299 GCF_054177405.1 Leptonychotes weddellii
GGGAGAGTTTACAATTCATTTTAATTTTGTCAGTCTGATGAGCCTAACATGATAATGCATTACTTATTTGGCAAATTTCAGACTTCAGAGGGTTTTGAGTGTCTATTCATAGGCTTATTGGACAGTTGGCTATTCTCTGTTAATTGCCTATTCTTATCCTTTTAAAATTAATTTAGACATTATAGATAACTGACTCTTTATCTACCACAGGAGTTGAATTTTTTCCCAGTCTACCATTTGTCTGTTGAATTTATAATATACAGTTTCTTCTGTGAAATACAAGCAAGTTGTTTTGAATT
>NW_027759510.1:0-299 GCF_054177405.1 Leptonychotes weddellii
CTGAGGGGATCTATAATGGGACAGGTGAGTTTGGTGGCCAACAATATAGGCTGTGGAATCAGATCTCAGTTCCACTCTTCAATCTGACAGTCACCAGCTGGGTGATCTGGGGGACATTTTCATTCTTCGATTCTTCAATTCCTCAGTCAAGAAACACAAGGGTGGTTGTCAAGATTAAAAGAGAACCTGTAGGGGGTGGGGCAAGATGGCGGAGGAGTAGGAGACCTGTATTTCATCTGGTCTCAGGAATTCAGCTGGATAGAGATCAAACCATTCTGAACACCTATGAACTCAACAGG
>NW_027759511.1:0-299 GCF_054177405.1 Leptonychotes weddellii
GAAAGGGAGGCCACCCACCTTCCCTGGTTCCAACCACCCAACTGCCGCTTGGAGACACCAGATGGCCCAGCTCTTCAAAAGAAGGCAAAACCTGGCTTGCTTTTTTTTTTTTTTTTAACAAGAAACTACCTGATGTCGATGTTTCCACTCACACAATTACTTCAAAAATCATTGTATGAACTAAATAAAACTACTGGCCACTAGCTCACAACTTCTGAACTAGAGAGACGATATTTGAACCTGCTTGTGGGTGTAAAATCCTGTCTTCAAACAGAACCGCTCTGGTGAAGGGGGCCTTG
>NW_027759512.1:0-4135 GCF_054177405.1 Leptonychotes weddellii
GACTCTGAGAAACAAACTGAGGGTTCTAGAGGGGAGGGGGTGGGGGGGATGGGTTAGCCTGGTGATGGGTATTAAAGAGGGCATGTTCTGCATGGAGCACGGGGTGTTATGCACAAACAATGAATCATGGAACAATACATCTAAAACTAATGATATAATGTATGGGGATTAACATAACAATAAAAAAATTAAAAACAACAAAAAAAGAGGGCACATATTGAATGGAGCACTGGGTGTTATATGCAAACAATGAATCATGGAACACTACATCAAAAACTAATGATGTAATGCATGGTGATTAACATAACATAATAAAATTTAAAAAAACGTGTGTGTGTGTGTATCTACTTTTTTTAAGTAGTAAAACAAGAGTGTGGATATGCAGAGTGGAAGACAGAAACCCTTTACTTTGGTAGTGACCCCAAGTGAGAAATCTAATAAACCATCCAGGTGATGATAAAGGAATATATATGGTCATGTCCACCTGATGCCATTCAGAATAATTAACCTAAATATAATTTCAGATTTTCTCTGTGTAGAAAGGTTGCTCAGGTTTAGAACACAGGTAGCTCAGATCCCTGCTGGTTACACAGCCCTGAATAGCTTGGGAGCTGGGTTAATTTACACATCCAGCTTCCTGGCATTATTCCTTTGGGCTGACAAATCAGCGTTATTTGCCAGATTACAAGAGATCTTCCTCTGTTACACTACCCCATCTTCTTTTCAGTCGGCTTTCCCTTGTTATCCTAATCTAATGGTACTCCAGATAACCAGCCTGCTGAGCAAAAATTTCTTATAAATTACAAGGGAGAGGAGCCGAGTACCAGCCTTCTCAGTAATTTACACCACAATAGTAGCAGCTCTGAGGTGCTAGTCATTTATAAATAGGCTCCTAAAGCAGCGTGTGGGCTTTTAAAAACTGAGAGCAGTTGAAAATATTCCCCAATTTGAGCACATCTTTACTCCCAGTGTTGCAGTATGGGGTTGTAAGACAACACAATGCTTCCTACTGTGCAGGGTTAGAAAGTTTATCAGGGCCATTCCCCAACATTAGGCTGATGAGTGTGGCAGTGAGGTTGTTCTTAATGTACCGAAGGGATTCAGAGTAGTCTACTAAGTTTTATCAGACAGATGCCAGGCTCACTGAGCCCAGGAATCAAGACAAAAATTTTCATGGCAGGAGCCATATTAGTCCATTTTTATATTCCCTCACAGGTCCAATTAGTTCAGTCTTGGATATGCTTTGAGGTTCACGCCACCTCACAAGATAATAGCTGACACACTCTGTCTACTGTAAGCCAGGAATTATTGCTTTAAGGATTTTGCAATACCAGGCCAATAAATATTAACCTATTAAATCCTGGCAACAACATTAGGAGGCAAACTTATATTCCCATTTGACAGATGGGGAAATTGAGGCACAGAGACTTGCCCATGGCCACACAGGCAGTGTGCTGCAGGGCTGGCATTTAAACCACGGATTCTGCCTCCAGAGCCATGCTCTCATCCATCTTGTCCCCATCCCCTGTCTGATGATCTGCTCGGGTCAGGGGAGTTTCTAGCCTTTGGCGGTGATCGAACTGGAAAAAACTGGGCACTTCTTATTTGTCTTTGTCCTGAACTTACCGCAGACATTGTTTGAGTTTTCCCTTCCTCTGTCCTTGTCCCTTTTATTTCCCATTTCCTGAGCTAGATGGCCTCACCTACTGCACGGGGGAGGGGAAGCTGGGACTTGTCTGGCCCCCTGCTAGCGCAGCGTATGTTGCTGCCATTTTTCATTTACTAAGAAGATAAGTGATGTCTCCCCCTATCCCAACGCCCTATTTCATTGCCAGTGATACTCTTCTTCTACAGGACACAGAACTCCCAGGCTCATTAGCTGGGCATGGGGCTTTGGAATCAAACTTTTTGGCATCAGTCTGCATGTAATAAAAGCCAAATGTTTTTCTGGGCTTACAGGAATGGGCTGAAGACATACCTTACTGGCTGCCATGGAAAAGTATTTGAAGGCAGTAGCATTATTCTGTGGCGCTGCCGCATTCCCCTCTAAATACATCTAAAAAAAAAAAAATGAACAAATAAGAGGACGTAAAAAACTAAGGAATTTGTGGGTGATTAAAATATGTTTTAGAGCTACATAGACATGATGGTTGCACAACATTGTGAATGTACTAAATGTCACTGAATGATACACTTTAAAATGGTGAATTTTATGTTATTTGAATTTCACCTCAATTTTCATAAAAGGAAAAACTAAGGAAATAATCTACTACATACATTCTGGGGTGACCTTGCTGGAGGGCAAAGAAATGGACCTTGTTTGTGTTTTCTCACATTTCCTTTCATCTCAAGTTGTCTGTAGCCCTTGGGGAAGTGGTGCATTTGTCCCCATGGTTACTAATGCGAAATGGCTGCAGCACTTGGGGGAGTGAGTGGTCTTTGAAGGAGAGAAAAAAAAATGTGCCTCTTTAGAGGAACTGTCCACAAATTTGCTCAGCAGCCGAGGAGGATCCTCCCTTGGTAGGGGGCCCAAGGATGGAGTTTGGTCAGCCTAGAGCCGGTTCTCATTCCCAGGGTGTAGGAAGGAGGCACCTCATTGGGGGGAGGCCTATACCAGTTAGATGTTCAACTGGCCCAGATGTCTTGTTACATGGCAGAGTAGGTGGTCATGGTGGTGGTAGGGGTCTCTGAACTACACTCAGCCCAGGCGCCCTGGGCCAGGTGCACTTTTCAAGGCTACTTTTGGTGCCCCAGATAAAGGCTGCTGTTGTATGGGGCTTTTTCCTGAACTGTCACCTCAAGAATACTCTCCTCAGTCTGGAGTGGAATGCCTTGGTCAGCTGCTTCCATGAAAGACATTTGTCACACTCTACTGGGTTCCATTCATGGTACCATTAGTTTCTTAAGATTTTTAAGACATGAAAAAGTACTGATCAAGATGAAGCATATACGGCCTCCTCACTGGAGGGATTCCTGGAGAAGCTGCAGTGTGGGGATGCTCTAGACTGAGTACTGCCCTCAGTGTCTTTTCACCTCCTCCTCCTGCAGCGGCAGCCGCGGCGGCAGGAGCACTTACCAGTGGCAACTTGAGGCTGCACCCTGGGCCAGCCCCCCAGGGTGGTGCTCAACTGAGAGGGGGGCTCAGTGCCCCAAGGGGTGTGTGTAGGGTGGGGGTGGCCAGCTGGGACCAGCTGGTGGCCCTGAAAAACCTCCCACACACCCACACCCACACACCCCTTTGGGGTTGCAGGCTGCCCCTCCAAGAGCAGAGGCAGCAAGAGGACAAGTGTGTCTGGCACAGGTCCACGTGGGGAGAGCAGTGGGGACGGAGACCGGCATCACCTTCTGGTCCTTCAGTGGTATTGCTAACTTGCCTTCCTGACCCAGAGTTAGTACCAATCTATTCCACTTGGGAAAGACCTAAGAGTCAACTAAAGAAACACAAAGTGGAGACATTAAAACCATTGGTTATCTCTCACATCTAGAATTGAGAAGGCCTGTCAACTAGTCAAAAGAGATTAATTGCCTATGTGCCATCAAACTAGATGTTGAAGTGAAAAATCTAAAGAGCTAAATATATAAATAAAAATAAATATGAGGGGGAGGAGCAAGATGGCAGAGGAGTAGGAGACCTAAATTTCGTCTGGTCCCAGGAATTCAGCTGGATAGGGATCAAAACCATTCTGAACACCTACAAACTCAACAGGAGATCGAAGAAAAGAATAGCAACAACTCTCTGAACAGAAAAGCGACCACTTTCTGGAAGGTAGGACGTGCGGAGAAGTGAATCCGAGGCGATATTCGGGAGGATAGATGGCGGGGGAGGGGTCCTCTGTCAGCTGCTAACAGCAAGTGATAGAGAAGTGGAGCACAAAATTGGAACTTTTAGAAGTCAGCTCCACTGAGGGACGTCGCTCCAGTGGCTAAGCAGGGGGTGGAACCCTCGCTGGGACAGTATGGTCTCAGGACCCTCGGGGTCAAAGAAAGACTGGGGATGCCTGAGTGCGGCAGAGCTCCCAGGTATCAGAGCAGGGAAGCCAGCTGCAGAGACGGAGCCGAGGAGCAGGCTCTCAGCTTGGGGTTGCCATAAACCGTGATCCGTGGCACAGTCGGGCCACTGCTCCTCCAGCAGGGA
>NW_027759513.1:0-299 GCF_054177405.1 Leptonychotes weddellii
CCCCCAGGCCTTGAGAAAGACATTTCTGGGTTATAAAACTACAAGAGGCTGGGGGAAGATTAACATCTCAGGGGCACAGAGAAATAATTTGTAATTGCAAATGTCCCAAAGTAAATGCTCTAAGAAAAGGGAAGTCAAAGGCCTTGAATCAGAAAGAAAACTCTCTAAAACTTGGTCAAGCTAAAGGGAATGTTAGGGCTGTCTTGGGTCAAGCATACATAGGATATTTAGACTAAATAGATTTAGTTTTAGTGTGTGTGCTTATAATAGTTATTTTATACATGTATATTATACATAAA
>NW_027759514.1:0-299 GCF_054177405.1 Leptonychotes weddellii
CTGGAGCAGGGCTCGCACCCAGGCCTGGGCAGAAGCAGGGTGGCCTCTCGGAACCCCCGGGTCTCCTTGAAATGCAGGTTCCAAGCCCCCACCCATTTGAAGCCTTAGGATCCTTGTGCCAGGGTCTGGGAGTCCCAGGGGGTTGGGGGCGGGGAGCAGAGCCCACACTAGGGAGCCCCCGGAGAGGGAGCAGCTAGAGGACTGCCAGGGTCTTCTCCAAGCTTGGCCTTCCCAGAGCCTGAAATCCCACGCCTGCACGGAGCCCCGGCCACACGGGACCTCCGGGACAACTGGCGCCC
>NW_027759515.1:0-299 GCF_054177405.1 Leptonychotes weddellii
AAAGAGTACAGCTTGGTATGAATGTTCACTGAAAGAAAACTTTCTTCTCTTCCTTTTTTTCTTTTCTGTCTCTTTAGGTATTGGTAGACTTTGGGCATCTGTGCTCTTGTTTAGCATCTTCTTTTTTTCTGCATTCTTTTCCATGTGAACCTACCAAGTGTCTGCATGCTGTCATATTTTATTGTAATTTATTTTTCTTCAAACCAAACCAAACCAAACCATGTGACCCCACTATTTAGAATCCCTCAGTGGTACCTCAGGGCTAAGAGGGCTAACTGGGATAAAAGACTCTCTCCAGG
>NW_027759516.1:0-299 GCF_054177405.1 Leptonychotes weddellii
GAAAGAGCCAATCTAGGGGCGCCTGGGTGGCTCAGTTGGTTAAGCGACTGCCTTCGGCTCAGGTCATGATCCTGGAGTCCCGGGATCGAGTCCCGCATCGGGCTCCCTGCTCGGCGGGGAGTCTGCTTCTCCCTCTGACCCTCCCCCCTCTCATGTGCTCTCTCTCTCTCATTCTCTCTCTCAAATAAATAAAATCTTTTAAAAAAAAATACCAACAGGGCGCCTGGGTGGCTCAGTTGGTTAAGCGACTGCCTTCGGCTCAGGCCATGATCCTGGAGTCCCGGGATCGAGTCCCGCAT
>NW_027759517.1:0-299 GCF_054177405.1 Leptonychotes weddellii
GAGAGAGCCTAAAAGTAACATAGACCAGAAAGGAACACAGACAATATACAGTAACAATCACCTTACAGGCAATACAATGACACTAAATTCATATCTTTCAATAGTTACACTGAATGTAAATGGGCTAAATGCCCCAATCAAAAGACACAAGGTATCAGATTGGATAAAAAAACAAGACCCTTTGATATGCTGTCTGCAAGAGACTCATTTGAGACCCAAAGACACCCCCAGATTGAAAGTGAGGGGGTGGAAAACCATTTACCATGCTAATGGACACCAAAAGAAAGCTGGGGTGGCAA
>NW_027759518.1:0-299 GCF_054177405.1 Leptonychotes weddellii
CAAAGAAATACAAACAATTATAAGAACATATTATGAGCAACTCTATGCCAGCAAATTATTTTTCATTTCTTTAACCCAGATTTTTTATTTAAAAAAAAACGGGTTTATATTTGTTTTTACATCTATAATCTTAATCTGGATTTTTAATGAAATGCCTCATTTATTACAAGATTTTATTTTGCTGAAACACAATCATAAAGGGTTATTTGGAAGATGGGAACATCACTATTTCTTGATTAATTCCTGTTTCATTAAAAAGGCATTTGGGAGAAAAATAAGGATTAATTAATGAGTAGAAG
>NW_027759519.1:0-299 GCF_054177405.1 Leptonychotes weddellii
CCCATCTCTGCCCTGGAGGAGCCAAGAACTAGGGGCCCCACTCCTCAGTGCGCCCCCAGAGAAAAGCAGTCAATCACTCCTGTCTCCCTGGTCTCCAGCCGCACTCCGTGCTCACCCAGCCTGTGACCCAGCATTTCTATCTCTGGCACCTGACCCCGTGTGGAGTCTCTAAACCCAGCAGATCCCTGCAGTGTGCTCCTGTGCAGCTCCTCCCGGGGAAGGAAGAGGAGTCTCCCCAGATCTGCCGCTTGTTGGGTCCCTGCTGGAGGAGCAGTGGACTGACTGTGCCATGGATCATG
>NW_027759520.1:0-299 GCF_054177405.1 Leptonychotes weddellii
AGAGAAACAAAGAATGAAAAAAAAACCCACCCCAGAATATCCAAGAACTATGGGACAATTACAAAAGGTATAACATATGCATAATTTTAATGCCAATAAATTAAAGGAAAAGAAATTTGAAGTACTAATGGCTGAGCAGTTCCAAAGTTAAAATGACAGACACCAAGCCACAGATCCAGGAAGCACAGAGAATACCATGCGGGACACACACACCACACACCACACACCCCCACCCACCCACCAAGCCACAGATCCAGGAAGCACAGAGAATACCATGGGGGACACACACACACACACAC
>NW_027759521.1:0-299 GCF_054177405.1 Leptonychotes weddellii
CTATCTCCATGTATAGTGCTGGCCTTTGGGTTGGTTTCACATGCAGAGCCTCTCACTTTTTCAGGATGAAAAAAAAATTATTCTTCCTCAGGTGCATATCAATCATGTTAAGCTATTCTTTAAAAGCAATAAACAGGGCGCCTGGGTGGCTCAGTTGGTTAAGCCACTGCCTTCGGCTCAGGTCATGATCCTGGAGTCCCGGGATCGAGTCCCGCATCGGGCTCCCTGCTCAGCGGGGAGTCTGCTTCTCCCTCTGACCCTCCCCACTCTCATGTGCTCTCTCTCATTCTCTCTCTCTC
>NW_027759522.1:0-299 GCF_054177405.1 Leptonychotes weddellii
GCCTGCACGGGGGTTCCGGGAAGGCTGCAGGCGCTGCCCCCTGCCCCTCGTCTCCCCTTCGGAGGCGCCCGGACCCTGCCCTGTTGTGGTCTGCGACCCGGCTTAATAACTGCTGTCCCGGGGCCGTTTTGCTGCTTGGGAGGGAAACGAAATCTCTCCCCGTTTGTGGGCGGTCAGGTTTCCGTCCCGGGGGTCGCAGTTGGACGCGGGTTTTCTGCCAGGGGCATTGCCCCCCTAACTCCCTGCACGTCCTTTTCCAGCTCAGCGTGTACACCACCACGCGGTCCAACCTTGGTGCT
>NW_027759523.1:0-14009 GCF_054177405.1 Leptonychotes weddellii
AGAGAAAGACATGTATCATATGATCTCACTGATATGAGGAATTCTTAATCTCAGGAAACAAACTGAGGGTTGCTGGAGTGGTGGGGTGTGGGAGGGATGGGGTGGCTGGGTGATAGACATTGGGGAAGGTATGTACTATGGTGAGCACTGTGAATTGTGTAAGACTGTTGAATCACAGACCTGTACCTCTGAAACAAATAATACATTATATGTTAAAAAAAAGAAGAAGATGGTAGGAAGGGAAAAATGAAGGGGGGGAAATCGGAGGGGGAGATGAACCATGAGAGACTAAGGACTCTGAGAAACAAACTGAGGGTTCTAGAGGGGAGGCGGGTGGGGGCTGGGTTAGCCTGGTGATGGGTATTAAAGAGGGCACATATTGAATGGAGCACTGGGTGTTATATGCAAACAATGAATCATGGAACACTACATCAAAAACTAATGATGTAATGTATGGTGATTAACATAACATAATAAAATTAAAAAAAATAAAAAGATTAACAACTAAAAGAAAAATTGGCAAAGGTTCACTTTATGTGAATTCTTTTCATAAGGATTTTAAATGGCTCTTAAAATATGAAAAGATAACCAACTTTGCTCATAATAAAAGAAATACAAATTAAAAAAAAAGAAAAGATGGTCAGAAGCAGTAGAAGCAGAGATTATAAAGAAAGAGACAAAGTGAATCATGAAAATGATAGGGTTATTATAATATGGACAACAAGGTAATTAGGTTTCTACAACAGTTTTGGGATATCTTGAGAGGTTTTTGTATCTTTAACAATGATAAATGATATTTCAGTTCTTCATAAACACTAACTTTGCTGAGAAAATTTTTTCCCTGTTTCTTACAATCTGAGAAAGCAAACCTAAAAAATAGATCTTAGGTATTCAACTTTGAAGTGTATCTTATGTGCAGAAACCTTCTCTGGAAAATATTAGACTTCTGGAGAGATTAAGAATTTTGCTTACTTACTTTAAGTTAAAAATTTTATCTTCCTGTTGAATTATGAAGTGCCATGCTATGTGCCTAATGTATTTTTTCCTTAAGTTTTATTTTTGCTGACACAAACATAGCCTCAACAGCTTTCTTTTGGATAATATTCATCTGGTTTATCTTTCCCCACCTTTTTAATCTTAATTTTTCTGTTTTTAGGGCTTTGATAAATAGAATATAGCTGCTTATTTTATTATTTTTTAAGATTTACTTATTTGAGAGGGAGAGAGTACAAGTAGGAGAAGGGGCAGAGCGAGAGAAACTCAAGCAGACTCCCCATTGAGCAGGGAGACTGCTGCTCAATCCCACAACCCTGAGATCATGACCTAAGCCTAAACCAAGAGTTGGACACTTGACTGAGCCACCCAGGCACCCCTATAGTTGGTTATTTTAATAGTCAGTCTGACAGTTCCTACAAGAGGGCTGAGTTTATTTAAATTAATCAGTATTTTGGACTTTTTCTATCATGTATCTTTGTATATTTTAATTTTTCCTATTTTTCTTACGCTTCTGTTTTCTTTCTTGACTTTTTTTTTTAATTGAATGGGATTTTTGCTTTTCTCTTATTTCATTTTTCCTTCTGTTTTTTGAATTTATTTGTTTCTAATTTTGTAATGGTTACATTTGAAATTTTACTATGCCTACCTAATCAAGTTCAGTATCTTAAACTCCATGTAGAAAAATACAAGAATTGCAGAGTACTTCAACCTATCATGACTTCCTACTCATACATGATTGTTTACAGTATTTTAGTGCTATGCATTTTTACCTTCACAAATTAGAATATTATAGGTCATTATTATTTTATACAGACAATATTTATTGAGATTTACTTAAATGCATTACCACCCTCACTTGCTGTTTGGCTATCTTCCATTCTTTTATCTCAGGTATGCTATTACGGTTGTTTTTCTTTTTCCTAAGTTATATCCTTTAGAACAGTGGTTCTCAATCTGTGCAGTTCAAATCACTCCTGCTTCCCAAGAAAGCATTTTATAAATACATGGGGCCATGTTTGTTATCACAATGATTAGATAGCAGTTACTGGCATCTGTAGTGTGAGCTAGAGATATGAAACATCTTGAATTACACACAGAAAATTTCCCACACAAAAGAATTGTTCTGGTTCCTATATGACTCTCAATGATCCTGCCGGACATTCAGGTAGATGAAAAAGCTCTTGATAACTATTTGAGTATAGGAATGAATTCCATTTTATATAAAAATATTTGGCAGTTTTAACACCAAATTTTCCCAGAATGCAAAAACTGTGTAATCAAGGAAAGGGTATTATTTTATTTTGTTCTGAATTTTAACAATAATAGCTTACTATTTCAGAAAAATCACACCACTACTAGCTCTGTTAATCTTGATGTTTGAGGTGCTAATACAACTCATCTGTGTTAATCTAAATATGTAGCTATCACATTGCTGGTGATTCTGTGCATGTACACACACACACATGCATATATACATAATGGGTTTTATAGGTTCACCCACAAATAAAGTTACAAGTGTGCCTACTCTGGTAGATTAAGCATACATTTTACCAAGAAACATGCTGCCACAGTTGGCAAGGACATATTATACTTTTACTCTTGGAAGTAACAGTGTAAACATCAAGGAAATCACTGATTCTAGCTAACATGTGAAGTGTATCAGATGTTATTGGACCAGAAGTGTAAAATTTAAGCTGGATAAGGGAGAATTTATTGACATTAAACCACTCATCAGTGGCTTGGGACTATTCCAGACACCAGGATCTGATGCTAATACTCTGATGGGTTGGCTCCTTACCTTGGACATGACCATGGTCTGGGGATTTATCTAGATTGGAAACTGGATGAAGGTCTATGATTATGCACTGCAGTTTCCTGCACAGGTTCCTCATATATGGTATCTCATGGTGTCACTATGGAATCCAATTGTGTCCTGTTGCTTCCAAGATTAATCTCTAACCCGTAAACATGCCAAATATGACCCTTTCAGTTGTGGCCTATTTGCTTCTCTAGCCTCCCCACCTCCTCCTTCTAACTCTACTAACTCGAGTACCGGCGGCGTAGGTTACAGCTCTCTCTTCGCTTCTTTTCTTGACCCTTCTATCGGGTTAAAAGGGGATTCTGGATTTCCACAACACCTACCTGGTGGGTTTCTCTAACATAACACTTAATTGCACTGTGGTGTAAACGTTGATTTCTTTTTGTGTCTGATTATGAGGGCCGTCTTCTTCACAGTTCCTAGCAAGGTGCTTGGTAAGGGGAGGCATCAATAAATGTTGGCTGCTAAAGAAAAACCGCGCTGTAACATTTCAATACCATTCACGTAATTAAAACGTTTCAATCTATTTTCAGTTTCACTTTTACTCAACTCTTTCTCTTCGTACTCGGCTCCCTCCCATCTACAAGTCCAAGGCTAAACACAGCGAGCGAACCTGAAACTTCCTTTAGGAGCCCAGCAGGTCCCCAGTGCCACTCCCTCTCACCTAGGAAGCCCGTCAACGCGCTGACGTCACGCGCACCGCAGGCGTCCCGCCGTCTGGCCCACCCGTCAAAACCTTCCGGGATCTCTATTTTTGCGGTTAGCGGGGACAATTTGAACTCTGTTCGTACGGAAGGCCGGCAACGACGAGGACCAAAGGCGGGTCCTTACGGACCCCTGCTTCCCCATAGTAAGGTGACTTGTTTCCCAGAAAAACGCGCGGGCAGCCAAGGATCCACCCCCAAGCGCTTGCCGCGGTCTCCCGGGGAACGGCGTAGCGCGCAGGCCAGGGCTGGGTGGGGGCGCGCGTGCGCAATGCGCGGCGTTTGCGCCGACCTGGAGTAATGGGCATGGGCGTTTGATTCTTGCAGAGGATGGCCCATTTCTCAGGCGAGGACGAGGTGATGCTGCAGGCGATGCTGAGGCAGTTGTTCCAGAGCGTGAAGGAGAAGATCACAGGTGCTCCCTCTCTGGAGTGCGCCGAGGAAATCCTCTTACATCTGGAGGAAACTGATGAAAATTTTCACAAGTAAAATAGCTTTTGATGTCTTAAGCAAACAAACCAGCCGATCCAGAAAAGGTCCAAGTGTAGTTAGAGAAAGAATGTTCGTTTGATTATTGTTAAAATAGCACCCAAGTTGGAGGTTCATTTTTGGGGGGTTTATTTACACAAATGCCGAATTTATGTATTATTTATTCTTTACTTTCCAAAGCTGCTGTCTTTTCTGTGTTTCTACTGCCACAACCAACATATCCTAATTCTTCATTTTTCCTCATGGGCAGCACAGTAACAATAATTGTAAATTGTCATGTTCTTCTAAGAGCAATTCTGTTATTTCAGGGGATTCCTGTCACAATGCCTGAAAGCAGTGAGTTTCCAAGATCTCTGTTCTTTGCTATGTGGTATTTCAGTGGGTGCACCAGTTGCTCGTTCTGAGCACTGCAGGAATACTGAAGTGGGATTATTAACGTCCTATGGAATAGCTTAAGTTCTTATGAAGGGATAAGCCACATACGCCAATGCCTGTGATACATAGCAGAAATATAAGTGCTGTAGCAGGGCTAGAGTACTCTGGGCTTGGGAGCAGTAGGCAGAGGAGTTTTTAATGAGAGAGGTACCATTTGAGATTATTCTGGAAGGTTATGTTTCTTTAGAGATTTTTTTTGTTTGTTTTGGTTCGTTTAATTTAAATTAATCCTCTCCATTGAAAAGTCTTCTTGCAGGTATCTCAATTAACTGTTATTGGTAACAGTGTTTTAATTTCAGTGTTTGTATTTCATTTTGATCTCACAGAGATGATACTGAAAATTTATCTTATGTTACCTTTAAACTGACTTTTGGGTGCCCTGAAGTTGTATTTATCTGGAACTCCACCCATTTCTTACATGGGCATAAAGGGATCCCGGAGCCCTTTAATGTAAAAGTTTGTTTTTACTTGCAGTTTTATAGGAGTATTTACAGTTTTCACCAGATTCTCAAGGGAGTTTTCAAAAGTGTGGAATTCTTGTTAATATAAAATTACTAATTTCATTAATATTTCTGGTTATACATATAGTTTTTTTGTATTTCCGTGATTTTCTTGTTTATTTCTTCATTAAATCCACTGCTAATAGCTAAGTAGATTGTAGAATAATTGCAACTTTCTCAAATTAAAGTTTAATTAAATAGTGTTTTGTAAACTCATGTAATACAAATTTACCTCACACAGATCCTCTTAAACATTAAGTTTGGGGTTTTATTTCACATGCAAGCAGTTTAAATTGTAAATTACTGTCAGTTTTTCCTAGGATCATATTCTGGGCATTTGTACATTTCATCTAGATTTTCAAATTTATCACTATAAAGTTTTTCATTAATATCCTGTTAACTTTTTAATATTTTTAGTATCTGTAGTTATATGTCCCCCTTTTTATTTTATTTATTTTTTGTGTGCCTTCCCTCTTCTGCTAGGGGTTTATTTTGTTAGTCTTTTAAAAGAATCAGCTATTGGCTTAGTTTTTCCTTTCTATTACGTGTATATTTTATGGTTTTTACATTCTGTTCTTTATTTTCTTTCTTCTTGGAAAAATTTTAAAACTTTTGTGATCAGTGGTTAACTCATTAATTTGCAGCTTTTCTTCTTTTTAGCGTAAATGTTTAAGGCTACATATTTGCCTGTATTGTTTCAGCTGCTCCAATTTTAAAATGCTTTTCAGATTAAAGTTAGGTCATTGATGTTCCTCTCAGCAGTCTAATGACTCTTGTAATAAAGTAACTTACTCTTCAACAGTGCATTAGATTAAATGCATGCTGATTAACTTTCATAGTTAATTTTCACTGTTTACTGAGGAGATTTACTTTTGGTCTACCTAAAAAAATCCAGACACTCTCAAATTATAACAGTTTGTAGTCTTTAAGATTTATGATCCTTAAAGTATTTTAATTAGTTTGTAGTCTTAAAAGCATAGATGGTAAAATTTACGTGTTAATTCACTAACCTGAGACCTGTGTCTTAGGAGGAAGGAACTCTGGGTAGGAGAGGAGAAGAAGAGGAGATGCTTGTCTTTGGTGTTTTCATAGAATCTTACAATTCAGAGTTGGATGTGATAGTAAAGGTCAGTTAGTCCAGCTGCTCATATTTTGTCTTTGTTTTCACTGACCTAACTCTCCTTGAACATGATATGTTCTTGAGTCACTTAGGTATATATTTCTTCCTGAAATGGTTCCTACTTCAGAATTATCTATCTTCCCATCTCCACTATCAGAACATTGGTTTCTTAAATCCACCCAATGTTGTCCTGGTCTTGGCAAGAACAATTTTATTAAACAGATGTATAGGGGAAACTGGTGTCTTTAGAGTATTGTATTTTTGTAAGAAGATGGTTAGGACAATTGAGTCCATACATGATGGATTTCAGGTAGTATGATAAACTAAAGTGGGGGAAAATACAGTCATTTGGGGAGAAACCATAGTGTAGACAATAGTAGCCCTTTTTGGGGGGTTTGCCCTAATGAGCAGTTTTCCTAAAGTATCTCTGCTTTCCAGAACCTGTTCTATTTTTCTGCCTTAAACTATACATATTTTCTAAAAGATCCAAGCTTTCCCCTTTGTCTCTGAAAGTGGCAGCAAGGATTTGAGGCCTGTGGGAGGGGAGAGAGGTAGGGATGAGGACATTGCTTTCATTATGTGTGTATGTGTTGTGTAGATTTTGACACTTAAACTGGCCCCCAGGAAACAAACTGGCCCTGGTTTTCAGTCTTGGCTACACCAGAATCAGTTGGGCCCCATGTAAAAAAAATACTGATGCTTGGGCCTCTTCATAAACAAATCAGAATTTTGGGGTGGGGGGAAGAACCTGGCAGTGGGGGAATGGTAGGGGCTGGACCTTGTTTTTGAAAAAGCTCTCTAGGTGATTCTAACATGCAGCCCAGGTTGAGAGTTGACAACCACAGAGTTAGAGCATATTTATTTGCATTTATGCAAGAATTGTGTGTGTGTGTGTGTGTGTGTGTGTGTTTATTTTAGTAGTTATCAACCCTGATGATTATAAAAGTCTCTAATGCAGATGCTCATCTTTGTAGCCCTCACATCCAATATACTTCGGGTCTGATACAGATGGAACACAATAGTATTTATTGATTTGGGTTTATTTTTTGTTTTATAGAAGAATCTACCAGTGATTTTTTAAATTAGTGAACTCTAGGGTGTTTAAGTGGTAACTTCAAGAAAGCATCCATTGTGTAAAGTGATATCCATGTATAGTGAAATTACTAAGAATTATATGTGTGCTTCCATAATTAATGAATGCATTTCTAGTAATTGTTTATCATGACTCAGAAGCCTATTCTTTGACCTAAAAGGTTGTAGGTGATGTAAAATACTCGTTCCTTCTATTACACATCCTTTTATATACTAATATGATATATAAAGTTTGGTTGGTCTTATAATAAATCTTTTGATTCTGAAGTAAGAATTCCAAATATCAGCATTATAATTCATAACTCACTCTAATAAAGTCTCTTTTTAAAACATGTCATTGCTGATAATTTTTTCTATATATGATTGAAAATTTTTTTGCTTATTTAAATAGCTAAGAGAATGATTTCTTGAAACAAAATTGTACTAGATTTTTTTTTGTTTTTCTGTTGTAATAGTACTCTGTGTATCAGTGCATATTTTGGTATATTTTGAACAATTCAGAATTTCATCATGAAAGAAATAATTGAATTTTCTTGGAAAAATCTAGGTAATAAAACTGGAGAAAAAATTGGAAAAAGTGGGGAATGTTCTTTTAGCCAACTTTGTAAAGTTTTTCTGTGTAAATGTGAAAAATTTCATATTCATCAGTAGTAAAGCAAAATGATGAAGCACATTGCTGTGTATTTCAGTTGAGCTGCTTCTGAAATGTGAGGTGAACACGTTTTTCCTTAGTAGCAAACAACTGTACTTTTAGCTTTTAATGTCCCTTTTTGAGAAATATTTGGAAAAAGATATTTTGCATTCATTTGGTAGTAGTGTCTTTGAAACCAAATTTTTATTTTTTTCTCATTAAATTACTTTTAAGGTAACAAATAAGGTTAGTCAAATATATGTATAGTATATTTGGTTTGAAAAGTGTCAAAGTATAGCTATGTGTAATAAACAGCAGTTTTTGCATTAGGATTACCATTATTGTTATGTAGCAGGAACCTGAAATTTGGCAAGGTCTGGTGTTTTGTCTAAGGTTACAAGATTGACCAGTGTAAAATTTAGAACTTAAACCTGAAGCAAAGGGATTCATAGATTTCTAAAGCTTTAACATTTATTCATTGTATATATCATGTTCTTTAAAAAATAAGAAACTTCATTACTAGAAAATTTTAAGATGAACTTAATAGACTTACAAATAAATGGAAGTTGTATTTATTGTAGTCCATGGCAAAGCTGTATTATTCCTTATATTTCCAGTGCAATTAGAGTATGTTAATCTGAAAATGTTAACACAGAGGAGTCTGCTAAAAATAAATCTGAAAGGAAAGGACCTAAACTGTAGCAGAATTGACTTAAATTAAGCCTCATAAGGATCTTCTAAAATAAATTATTAAGAATGTACATTTTTTTGAAGGAAGTTTTACATTTCTTAAATAGGAATTTTAAACATAGAGGTGATTCACCAGTATCTTTAGTGGTCAGGGTTTTATAATGCTTTGAGTGAGGGGATGTTAATGGTCAAACTGGAATTCTGCAGGCCATACTTGGTCTGTGGATGTGTTTCTTTGGCTTTGTTTAAAAAAAAAAAAGGCAACATTTAAGAATTGGGAGGTGGCACATAAAATAGTTTTCTGGCTTTTCTTAGAACATTGAGAAATCAACATTAGGCTAATATTCCTAAATGGCAACAAGTGGCTAAAGCCATGTAGAAGCTCTTCCTTTTAGCTGAGACATGTCCTTTTATTTCACCCCTGCCTCTTTTCTCTCTTACACATGGCCGACTTTACTGTCTACCCCTGGTAACATCTGAGTTTGCAATTCCGGAATATGTATGGGACCTTTTGAAAGTCTCTTTTGTGCATCCAGGGCTTTTGCTTTTTTAAAAAATAAGCATATTGCAACACCTCCAGAATAATTTCTTAAAAATGATGCAATGGGTTGGTTTAAAGAGCTGTGGTTATCATTAATCTTTTGGTTTAGTTGTAGATTTCATAAGAGCAACTCGATGGCACCAATACTGTGAGGATTACAATGAAGGCAACACAGTACTTAATTTTATAGAAGTGTTTCTCCCAGCCCATAGTAACAATAACTTTCTATCCTGGGCACCACTATAGAAAACAGCGTTCCTTGCAGGATTTATGGGACATTGCTGTGAATTCATATGGTAAAAAAACCAACACAAAATGAATTGTCAGATGAGAATTTGAAGCCTTGGATTTTTCTTACCCAAAGAGGAGAAGGGTCCAATTGCAGAAATGACTGTTTACTAATTTGAATCTTCCAATGATCAATGAGTCAGTAGAGCATCCAAAGGGCCGTAGGCAGCCTGGTAGTCCTCACATGACAGAGGGCCTTATCCTCCCTGGAGATCTTTTTTCTTAAAAGAGCAGTGACCCATTAGGCAATATTCAATTTTGGGGTTCTTGGGATCATTTAATTTGGAAGATGAACCAGAACCTTGAAGTATTTTGAATGGTGTCTTCTGGGACATAGTACTATGGTCATAGATAAAAATGATGTCACTAGAAAAAAGTATGTGGTTATTCAAGTTCCCAAAGAGGAGGTTTAAACTTTTTCTCAGGATACTTGCTATTTGCTATTTATAGATGATGCTAAATAGTGGGGAGGTTTTTTGTTTTTTTTTGATGTGTCTTTTATTTTAGAATGGTATTCTCTTAACTTTTTTTTTTTTTTTAAGATTTTTATTTATTTATTTGAGATAGAGAGAGACAGAGACAGAGCATGAGCAGAGGGGAGGGGGAGAAGGAGAGGCAGAGGGAGAAGCAGACTCCTGGCTAAGCAGGGAGCCCAACATGGGGCAGATCCCAGGACCCTGAGATCATGACCTGAGCCAAAGGCAGACACTTAACTGACTGAGCCACACCCAGGTGCCCCTTCTCTCAACTTTTTGAATACATTTTGTTAATGGGCTTGTTTTATATTTCTTCACTGCCTTAGTTAGGAAAATGTCATTTCTGTTGCTTATAGTTTGGGCTTTAAACAGAGCAAACACAAAAGTTATATTTCTCAGTTAAATATTCATTTCTTGTGATTGCTTGATTTGTGGCACAGAAACGGGGCTGATCAAACTAAGGAATCATTTGCCTTTCCATAGTAGACGTTGATGATGAGATGTAGAATTCATCTTCAAAGTGGCCCTTCCTTTAGTTTCAGAGAATTAACTCAGGCTTCCCCATGTTTTGTTTCCTACTGAGTATCTCAAAGATGTGAAGGAAAACTCCTGTGTCTGTTTGACTAGCCTAGAGCAAGATTGTGAGGAAGATCGAGATTGTTTTTAGGGACCTTTCATCTCTTTGCACTTTCTTCCAATTACACTTTTCCTTTTCCCAGCACTAAGAGTCTGGCTGTGAGGTCATACTGATTAGGCTGAAAGGATTATCTATTCCTGGATCCTTTTTTATTTACAAGGACATTTTAAAGAAAGCAATGATACATTTTTGGTCTTGGAATTTCAGATACTCTGATTCTTCAGAGGGTTTCTGGTTGTGGTGGGATGGTTGTGGTGAACACATATTTTTTGGGCTCTTCAGATCTCATCACACACAGCTGCCAACTCTAATCTCAGAGCAAGCTGTCCCTCTGTGGAGGCATTATAGGGACTGTCAAATGTTAAAAAATTAGCATCTTTAGAGGGCATGTATTGAATGGAGCACTGGGTGTTATACGCAAACAATGAATCATGGAACACTACATCAAAAACTAATGATGTAATGTATGGTGATTAACATAATAAAATTAAATTAAAAAAAAGACTTACTGTAAAAAAAATTAGCATCTTTAAAAGATTCTCTTGAAACCTTAATCTCTGAATTCTTCTTGCCTTTTTGTAAGTTTTCGCCATTTTGTATAGAATATGCAAAAATTTGGTTTATAATTACAAATATACAAACTAAAAAATAAGTTTAACATTTAAAAGGGATGGTAAGTTATGCTTGTATAAGGGAAGATCTTCAAGGTAATATAAGGCAATGATGAATCACCAGAAGAAGCAAAAACTGTAAAACTGCTTAAACGATGATTAGAGGCTATTTTCTATGATATATGATTCAGTAAGTTTTGGGTTTTGTTTTTCTTGGAGTATTTCTGAAAATTAGTGTTCATCATTTTGATGTTTACAAAATAATGTTGTTTTCTTCTTCTGCCATTAATAGATACCTATTTTCTTAAAGCTTAGAAGTTACTAGCTAAACATTGAATCTAAATATTAAACATTTAAAAGTAAATTCAATAAATAACTTAAAATAAATTTTTAAGTAAATTATACTTTTAAATTTAATATGTGAATTATAATTTTGAGAAAATAAAATATAATAGATTTATCTCCCTAAATGCAAGAAATTTAAATAATATACAGTTGGTAAAAACATGAGTGTTACATTTATCTATTTCCCTTTCCAGTCTCCATTGAGCACTACAGAACATCTTATTTTATTTCTTAAACATTTTTGAAATTTTTCCATTTTTGGGAGAGTGTGGGATTGTGGGAATGATAGGAGTTTCGGATTAAGGTGGAACTGAATTAGTAGCTTGTGAATTTTTTTTTAAAGGTTTATTTGAGAGAGAGAGAGAATGTGTGTGTGTGCATAGAAGCTGGGGAGGGGCAGAGGGAGAGAGAGAAAGAATCCTCCAGCAGACTCCCCACTGAGCATGGAGCCTGATGCTTGGCTTGATCCCAGGACCGTGAAATCATGACCTGAGCAGAAATCAAGAGCTGGCCGCTTAACCAATTGAGCCACAGACGCCCCTGTAGCTTGTGCATTTGACAAGGCTTTTTAACTTTTCAATTTGTGTCCTCATCTATTTTACCTATTTCATGTGGTAAATAAAACAATATTAATAAAATCCTTAGGGCAGTGTCTAATACATGATAATCACTTAAAAATCCCTCCTTGCTTATATGCAAATCAAAATGTTTGGTGTTTGTGGAGAAAATTAAGCGTGGCCTCATGTAAGTGGAGATGCAGTAATTAAGAGGCTTGATTGATTAGGTATTTAAATGCTAAGCCAAGGAAATTGTATTTGAAGGATAATAGACAGCCAATAATTAGTTTTAAATACAACAAATATTTATTGAGACATTATGTATGTGATGTGGTATGAGGTATTGATATGAATAAAATGGCTCTAACTCAGAAATAATGAAGTCTGTGAGTTTTGAGGACCAAGATAACTAGTGTTCAGGATAAATATGAGAGGGAAGGGGAGGTGAAAGAAGATGAGCAAGAAGGCTGCAGTAGTAATCTCTGTGTGAAGTGATGTGGATTTTCACTGACCAATATAAGTGGGAAAAAAGGAGAAGTGATGAAGCCAAAGGATGTGTAGGCAATATTAACAAATGTTGATGACTGGGTGGATTGATGGAGTGAGTGGGCATGGGATGCAAGCAGAAAATGCCAATGTCCCAGAAAAAAAAAAAAAAATTCTAGATTAGCTTGGTGATTTGGGATGAAAAATTTAATCCTAGTGTAAGGTAAGAAATCTGAGTATTGTATAAAACATTCTGTGCTAACATTTTTTTCCTGGATATGTTTAATAAGTGAGGTCATGATATTTACTGATTTATTTTTTAAATATTTGTTTTAGCTATGAATTTGTGAAATATCTTCGGCAGCATATATGTAACACTTTGGGGTCTATGATTGAAGAAGAAATGGAAAAATGGACATCTGATCAGAATCAGGATGAGGAATCTGGCTATGACACAGTTGTACAGCATGTTACTAAAAGGACTCAGGAATCTAAAGAGTGAGTATGCCCACAATAATGTTTTGTTTTATTTTATTTATTTATTTAATTTTATTTAAAAAAATTTTTTTATTAGCATATAATGTAGTACTTGTTTCGGGGGTACAACTGTGTGATTCATCAGTCTTACACAATTCACAGTGCTCACCATTGTACATACCCTCCCCAATGTCCATCACCCAGCCACCCCATCACTTCCACCCCCCTCCACTCCGGCAACCCTCAGTTTGTTTCCTGAGATTAAGAGTCTCTTATGGTTTGTCTCCCTCTCTGGTTTCCTCTTGTTTCATTTTTCCCTCCCTTCCCCTATGATCCTCTGTCTTCTTTCTCAAATTCTTCATATCAGTGAGATCATATGATACTTACCATTTTCTGATTGACTTATTTCGCTTAGCATAATACCCTCTAGTTCCATCCACGTGGATGCAAATGGCAAGATTTCATTTTTTTGATGGCTGTATAATATTCCATTGTATATATATACCACATCTTCTTTATCCATTCATCTGTTGATGGACATCTAGGCTCTTTCCATAGTTTGGCTATTGTGGACATTGCTGCTATAAATATTGGGGTTCAGGTGCCCCTTCGGATCACTACATTTGTATCTTTGGGGTAAATACCCAGTAGTGCAATTGCTGGGTCGTAGGGTAGCTCTATTTTCAACTTTTTGAGGACCCTCCATATTGTTTTCCAGAGTGGCTGCACCAGCTTGCATTCCCACCAACAGTGTAGGAGGGTTCCCCTTTCTCCACATCCTCGCCAACATCTGTTGTTTCCTGACTTGTCAATTTTAGCCATTCTGAATGGTGTGAGGTGGTATCTCATTGAGGTTTTGATTTGGATTTCCCTGATGCCAAGCGATGTTGAGCACTTTTTCATGTGTCTGTTGGCCATTTGGATATCTTCTTTTGCAGAAATGTCTGTTCATGTCTTCTGCCCATTTCCTGATTGGATTAGTTGTTCTTTGGGTGTTGAGTTTGATAAGTTCTTTATAGATTTTGGATACTAGCCCTTTATCTGACATGTCATTTGCAAATATCTTCTCCCACTCTGTCAGTTGTCTTTTGGTTTTGTTGACTGTTTCCTTTGCT
>NW_027759524.1:0-4135 GCF_054177405.1 Leptonychotes weddellii
GAGTTCTTTCTGACTTTCCTGTGTGATTGAGTTCTAATTTCAAAGCATTGTGGTCTGAAAATAGGCAGGGAATGATCCCAGTCTTTTGGTACCGGTTGAGACCTGATTTATGACCTAGGATGTGATCTATTCTGTAGAATGTTCCATGGGCACTAGAGAAGAATGTGTATTCTGTTGCTTTGGGATGGAATGTATTGAATATATCTGTGAAGTCCATTTGGTCCAGTGTGTCATTTAAAGCCTTTATTTCCTTGTTGATCTTTTGCTTAGACGATCTGTCCATTTCAGTGAGGGAGGTGTTAAAGTCCCCCACTATTATTGTATTGTTGTCGATGTGTTTCTTTGCTTTTGTTATTAATTGGCTTATATAATTGGCTGCTCCCATGTTAGAGGCATATATATTTATAGTTGTTAGATCTTCTTGTTGGATAGACCCTTTTAGTATGATATAGTGTCCTTCCTCATCTCTTATTATAGTCTTTGGTTTAAAATCTAATTCGTGGGGCGCCTGTGTGGCTCAGTTCATTGAGCGACTGCCTTCGGCTCCGGTCATGATCCTAGAGTCCTGGGATCAAGTCCCATATCGGGCTCCCTGCTCAGCGGGGGGTCTGCTTCTCCCTCTGACCCTCTTCCCTCTCGTGCTCTCTGTCTCTCATTCTCTCTCTCTCAAATAAATAAATAAAATCTTTTTAAAAAAATCTAATTCATCTGATACAAGGATTGCCACCCCAGCTTTCTTTTGGTGTCCATTAGCATGGTAAATGATTTTCCACCCCCTCACTTTCAATTTGGAGGTGCCTTTGGGTCTAAAATGAGTGTCTTGCAGACAGTATATCGATGGGTCTTGTTTTTTTTACCAAATCTCATAGCCTGTGTCTTTTGATTGGGGCATTTAGCCCATTTACATTCAGGGTAACTATTGAAAGATATGAATTTAGTGCCACTGTATTGCCTGTAAGGTGACTATTACTGTATATTGTCTGTGTTCCTTTCTGGTCTATGTTACTTTTAGGCTCTCTCTTTTCTTAGAGGACCCCTTTCAATATTTCCCGTACGGCTGGTTTCGTGTTTGCAAATTCCTTTAGTTTTATTTTGTCCTGGAAGCTTTTTATCTGTCCTTCTATTTTCAGTGACACCCTAGCTGGATATAGTATTCTTGGCTGTATATTTTTCTCATTTAGTGCTCTGAATATATCATGCCCGTCCTTTCTGGCCTGCCAGATCTCTGTGGATAGGTCTGTTGCCAGTCTAATATTTCTACCATTGTAGGTTACAGATCTCTTCTCCTGAGCTGCTTTCAGGATTTTCTCTTTGTTTCTGAGACTCGTAAGTTTTACTATTAGATGTTGGGGTGTTGACCTATTATTGAATTTGAGGGGGGTTCTCTGTGCCTCCTGGATTTTGATGCCTGATTCCGTCCCCAAATTAGGGATGTTCTCTGCTATAATTTGCTCCAGTACACCTTCTGCCCCCCTCTCTCTTTCTTCTTCTTCTGGGATCCCAATTATTCTAATATTGTTTCATCTTATGTTATCACTTATCTCTCAAATTCTGCCTTCTTGATCCAGTAGTTGTTTATCTCTCTTTTTCTCAGCTTCTTTATTTTCCATCATTTGGTCTTCTGTATCACTAATTCTCTCTTCTGCCTCATTTATCCTAGCAGTTAGAGCCTCCATTTTTGATTGCACCTCATTAATAGCCTTTTTGATTTCAACTTGGTTAGAATTTAGTTCTTTTATTTCTCCAGAAAGGGTTTCTCTAACATCTTCCATGCTTTTTTCAAGCCCAGCTAGTATGTTTAAAATCGTCATTCTGAACTCTAGTTCTGACATCTTACCAATGTCTGTATTGATTAGGTCCCTGGCAGTTGGTACTGCCTCTTGTTCTTTTTTTTTGAGGTGATTTTTTCTGTCTTGTCATTTTGTCCAGAGGAGAATAGATGAATGAGAGACAGAAAAATATACACTAAACAAATCAGAAGAGACCTTCCAGAAAGTGGTTGCTTTTCTGTTCAGAGAGTTGCTGCTCTTCTTTTCTTCAATTTCCTGAGTTCGTAGGTGTTCAGAATGGTTTGATCCCTATCTAGCTGAATTCCTGGGATCAGATGAAATTTAAGTCTCCTACTCCTCTGCCATCTTGCTCCTCCCCCCCCCCCACTTCCATACACTTCAGTAGTTCAACTCCCAGGGTGGAAGATTATTTCCATGTTCCTGTAGCATCTTTTTGCTATGTCCCTGAGTATTTTCAAGTGGACCCTAGAGATTATCTAGCTCAATCTTCATATTTTATGAAGAGAAGACTTACGTATTTTTTGGAAGTTGACCAGTTAGTTGAAGGTAGCACCAGACTTGTCCAGTGCAAATGATTCAGAGTCTAATCTGGTCCCTTTGCATTCCATCCCTACTGCCACTTCCCTAAGTCTGCACTCTTTTGTTGGAAAGGAGAATGGGTACAGTGGCTGTACACATTTTCCCACTCTGATCTTGTCTTTTCCAAACTCCTGTTAATACAATGTGTATAGATAATCATCTCTGATTTTTTAGGGCATGTTTGATATTTCTTCATTGTCAATCAGATGAAATTGAAATTTATATAGGACCATCAAGGTCAAACAGGATCTAATCATGGTATAGAATATGTTTCATAAAATGAATTTGATATTTAGCCTCAGGGTTTGGTTTAAAAATAAAATAACAATTGTGTTAATCTTTTAGAGATGTTTCCTCTGAAGAAAAAAATAGACATATCCTAGCTGGAAAATAGATGCAAAAAGTACAAAAGTTTAAAGACTGAGTTCATGGAAATGTTGTTTTTAAAGTAGGTTATCAATCAGAAGATAACATTATAGTTGAAAAAACCAGTCAACCAGGAAAAAATGTTTAATTTGTTTATTTTCATTACACTATAAAGTAGATAAGCAAATAACTTAGGTTCCCCCAACTTGAGTCTTTGGGAGAAATTATAGAAGTATGAAATAAGTGTTTCCTTCCACTGATATACACAAAGGATCTGTGGTAACAGCTTTAAGATAGAAACTAATCATATGTATGCATCATGCATCTGAGGGGCTGTAGCTAGAATAAATAATTTAGGAAATAGGAACTGATCAGCCAAGGGATGCTGTGGTCATTTCCTCTCCTTAGAGAATGGTCTAAGCCTTAGAACAATTCTGTTTCTCTCCAGCATGAGATTGATGCATATATATAGAGAGAGCTAAGCTAAGGGCCAAGAATAGCATTTCAGAGCATACCTGATGCAAACCATATATATTCCAAGGTGAAGGGTACTATGAGCATTATTTCCTTGGGCTAGGCATGGAGGGAATGTGGACCCAAGTATTGGTACTATTTCCATCCTTTCCTTCCTAAACACAACATAATATACAACCTTCTGTAATATTAATTATCCAAATGCCTTTTGGTAAATCATTATTAGTTTTGTTGTGCTATGTTTATGGCTAGAGAGAAATGAAATAAAAAGTGTATAAATCTGCAAAATTTTGGAAATTTCAAGCACATGGCTTCTATGAGAGGGAAGAATAAAAATTCAGTAAAGGATTTTTTGAAAACAGAATTCCATTTTTCTAGGGATGTACAGTGTTCAGGTGAGGTAGCCAGAGAAAATGCACTAGGCCTCGTATTATTGGCCAGAATGAAGACACCTGGTTCTCAGAAGTCTTCCACTCTAAGGCCATGTGATTTTATTTTTATCTTGATATTTTCATTCTGCACATTGTCTCCCTCAGAGCCTGGTGGACCTGCTTGTTCCTCAGAGTGTAGATGACAGGGTTGAGCAGCGGGGTCACCACCATGTTCACAAGGGCAGCCTCCCTGTTGGAGTCCAGCCTGTTTGTTTGCTTTGGTTTCACGTATATAAACACAGAGCTGCCATACATCAGAGAGAGGACTATGAGGTGAGAAGAGCAGGTGGAGAAAGCTTTCTGTTGCTCCTTGGCTGATGGGAGTCGCTTGATTGTGACTACTATGTTGCTGTAGGCAATGCTGGTTATGATAAGGGATGTCAAAAGGATAAACAAGGCAAGGATGAAGACCAACATTTCAACAGACCTGGTGTCAGAACAGGAGAGATGAATCAGGGGGCCAAGGTCACAGAAGAAGTGGGGGATGACATGGGG
>NW_027759525.1:0-299 GCF_054177405.1 Leptonychotes weddellii
TGCCACGTGGCATCACCGGCATATTGGATCCGTTGTATAAATCACAAGGCTGCCCAGGTTCAGGGGGAAGGCGACGCGTTCCCACCTCCTCGTGGGGCATGTGGCAAGGTTCTGGAAGAGCCATCTTGAGGAGTTGTATTTGCCACATTAAATGAGCGAAGGTCCTGCCTTCCAGCTACACACGCTGTAGAGTCTCTGATGGATCTTCCACCACACCCTCTACTCCATCCTGTTGGGGAAGGCAATCGGCCAAATGTGCACTCTCTCCCAGAAGGCCTTCCCTACACTGAAATTTTCAT
>NW_027759526.1:0-299 GCF_054177405.1 Leptonychotes weddellii
CAAGCCTCAATACACATAAAGAAAGACAACAAAATCTAAATATTCGGAAACATAGCTTACGTAATATCTAGCATCAAATGCAAAAATTACCAGATACGCAAAGAAGCATAAAATGTAACTCAGAGTCAGAAGAAAAATCAACCAATAAAAACACACCTAGAGGGGCACCTGGGTGGCTCAGTCGGTTAAGTATCAGACTCATGATTCTGGCTCAGGTCATGATCTCAGGGTTGTAAGATGGAGCCCTGTGTTGGCCTTCATGCTCAGTGCAGAGACTGCTTAAGATTCCACTTGAGATT
>NW_027759527.1:0-299 GCF_054177405.1 Leptonychotes weddellii
AAAAAAAAAATTAGAATAGGGCACCTGGGTGGCTCAGTCAGTTAAGCATCTGCCTTCCGCTCAGGTCATGATTCTAGGGTCCTGGGATCGAGCCCCACATTGGGCTTCCTGGTCAGCGGGGTGTCCACTTCTCCCTCTCCCCCTCCCCCCACGCCCTGCTGGTGCTTGAGCTCATGGGTAGTACTTGCTTGCGCACAAGTGTGCACGCTCTCTCTCTCGCAAAATAAGTATTTTTTAAAATTAGAATAAACTTGCTGTTTGCCTTATAGATATTAATTAGAGATAAAGAATATTAGTTT
>NW_027759528.1:0-299 GCF_054177405.1 Leptonychotes weddellii
TCTTTGTGAAGCGGCGCTTTCTTTCCCACCGTTGCGGGCCTGGCGCTGGAAACGCTTGCGGGGTGGGGGGCCGGGGTGTGACGAGCAGCCGAGCGTGTTCGCGGGCTACACAGGCTGCTTGGGATCACAAGCTTCGGCAAGAAGCTTCCAGGTGTCGGAAAGGAGAGCTGGGCAGGGGGTCATCAGGCCCCCCTGGCACAGAGCCGCCCCACTCCGGGCACACTTGCTGTCTGGGGCAGAGCCGGGTCTTTGGCTCGAGCGGTGGTCACTGCTCCCCACGAGCTCCCGGGTGAGCAGAG
>NW_027759529.1:0-299 GCF_054177405.1 Leptonychotes weddellii
CCCTGCTCAGCGGGAAGCCTGCTTCTCCCTCTCCCACTCCCCCTGCTTGTGTTCCCTCTCTCACTATGTCTCTCTCTCTCATATAAATAAATAAAATCTTAAAAAAAAAAAAAAGAATAGAAGCAGGGAGACTTGCCTAATACCTAATGCAGGAGTTTAAGCTAAAGATGATAGCTTGGACTGTGATCTACCATGGTGGCAGAGGTGTAGTGATAAATACTTAGGTTTTAAGATTATTTTGAAGATAGAGACAGGAGGACTTGCTGATGAATTGGATGTGGTTGGTTAAGAAAATAGAT
>NW_027759530.1:0-299 GCF_054177405.1 Leptonychotes weddellii
GCACCAAATGCTGCCCCAGGAGCCCCTGCAGCCGCTCCTGCGTGGTCCCCCTCATCAGTAACACCGCGGCCCCTATGCCCCACGCCGAGGCCTGTTTGGGGGAGGGAGGAGCCAGCTCCGTCCAGGGCCCACCCTGAGTGGGCACCCCACATCCCTCTTGGTGACCCGCCCCCCAGCCCCCCAAACTCCACCTGGCAGTGAGCCCATTCCCCTGCCGGCCTGGCCGCTGAGGCTCGGCCGCCTCCTCCCAGCATTGCCCAGGCCCAGCTCCCCGAGGCAGCGACCACAGTCCCCTCCCT
>NW_027759531.1:0-299 GCF_054177405.1 Leptonychotes weddellii
CAAACCATAAATATATGTGAATATCTATCATAGTACCTGATACTTGGAGGCATTCAATAAGTTTAAAATCTCTTATAACAGGACTGGTTTCATGCAGTGGAATATTATAAAGCAGGTAAAATTAACGAACTAAATACTAAATGTATCAACATGGATAAAACTTTAAAATAATAAAGCTGAATGATAAAAAAAAGCTATGAAAGGAGATATAGACTATGATGGGACTTATTAAACTTTTAATATGAACCTAGCATGTTTTTATGGATACACATGTATGTAAAAATACATGAAAGCATGCA
>NW_027759532.1:0-299 GCF_054177405.1 Leptonychotes weddellii
CGAGCTCAGCGACCGTCTGTAATGCGCTTCAGCAGATGGGCACCACATTTAAGCAGTGGAAGAAATTTTTTAAAAGATACCTATGAACACTTTGCTCTACCTCTGGAAATATTACACCGGCCCACGAACGGGAGAACTGGCTTGGCCCAAGACACTTGCAAGCCCGGATTTTCAGGGATGAATTGCAGGAGCTCCAGCTACCCACGGCACGTGCCCGGTCTGGATCAGCCGGTTTTCGAGATTTCATTTGAGAAAACTGAAGTGAGGCAATGCCTTGCCCGTTAAAATGAATTCTCAAG
>NW_027759533.1:0-299 GCF_054177405.1 Leptonychotes weddellii
GCAGAGGACCACCAGGGACTAAGGTCTTTAAGCAAAGAGAATATGGTCATCTGCAGCAACTTCTCAGAATTCCCTTCAGCCCCAAGACTAAGGCACAATTATTGCATTTGTAGGTTATTAATTATTTGTGAGACGGTGTGTTTCATGTCCGCCCTCCTTGCATGGGAACAGACTGGATCATTTCATTCATTGGGCACCATAGGCAAAACACTGGGGACCCATGGGTTTTCTGATGGCTGACACCAAAGTTTGCACCCTGGTAAGTTAAAAATGTTACTGGTTCAAAAGTACCACAAAGC
>NW_027759534.1:0-299 GCF_054177405.1 Leptonychotes weddellii
TCCTTTTAAGAAAGTATCTGGTGTGATGATGTCAGGAGCTTGATGGTGTCAAGTTTATCATCGATCCTTAAACATCAGTATAATTTGAGAATTCCTTTTATTTATTTTTTAAAGATTTTATTTTTAAGTAATCTCTACACCCAATGTGGAGCTCAAACTCACAACCCTGAGAACAAGAGTTGCATGCTCTGCTGACTGACCCAGCTAGGCACCCCAAGAATTCCTTTTACAAAGAGATGGGAAACCCACACAAATGGAAATATCAGTTATGTTAGGATGCCGAGAACATGGGTGGTAGC
>NW_027759535.1:0-4135 GCF_054177405.1 Leptonychotes weddellii
TGTGCTATGGTGAGTGCTGTGAATTGTGCAAGACTGTTGAATCACAGATCTGTACCTCTGAAACAAATAATGCAATATATGTTAAGGAAAAAAAAGAAGAAGAAGATAGCAGGAGGGGAAGAATGAAGGGGGGGAAATTGGGGGCGGGGGAGACAAACCATGAGAGACGATGGACTCTGAAAAACAAACTGAGGATTCTAGAAGGGAGGGAGGTGGGAGGATGGGTTAGCCTGGTGATGGGTATTAAAGAGGGCACGTTCTGCATGGAGCACTGGGTGTTATTCACAAACAATGAATCATGGAACACTATATCAAAAACTAATGATGTAATGTATGGTGATTAACATAACAATAAAAAATTTTAAAAAAAAGAAATAGTTGCAAATTCTATATATACATATATTGAGAAGGTTTTAAAATGTTTACTCATTCTTATGTGGTGGTAGGAGGTCTATGTCTATTTAGTTTTAGTAGCACCTGACCTAGCTGCTACTGAAGGTTCTATGGCTCAAATATATTAGTGTTTAAATCTTTCGGAAAATATCAGAAGAAAAAGGAGAGGGTTCAATTTATTGAAAAAAAAAATAGTCTTCTGAGGGACTGAGTGGGGTATTTTCATAAATACAGGCAAAACAAAGCAGGCTTGGGCAAAAAAAATCCTTTTGGGCTAAACATTCTCTCCATCCCTTGAACCTTTTCTCTCTTCCCCACACATTCCACCTAATCAAACAGAAGGAAGCCCACCAAGACAATATCTGCCTCCAATACCTGTCTAGTGTTCCCATGACCTTCAGCTTATCATCTACATTCCAGGCCATCTGGGGTGCCATCTTGGGATTGTTCCCACTGTATAGATCCTTGCAAAGCTTGGTTTGTAAATCTAATATGATCATAAATCCCCCCCCCCACACACACACACACATCCATTGCTGATAACCAGTTCTCATTCTCAATTCAGTCAAGAGGAATTTATTTATGGAGCTGTTTTATTTTGTTTGCCAGAGGTCTTCTTAACTTCTTAGGTAGGTTATTCTTCTCAATAGGGAATATGGGAATTTATCAGTTCTTCCTTCTCATCTCTGTCATTTCTTGTCAAAAATCCTTCAAGTTTTAGGGTGACACCATTTGCTAATTCATAGCCATGACATAGGGATTTCTTTGTTATTGAGTCATATCCATGGATATGTGGAAAACTGCAAAGAATTGGTCCTGTGGACTAAGATGTCTATCTGGAACAGAAGTTGGGAAAAATTCATTTTTCTGTTCCATTTTCATGGGTTCAATCCACTCCAGTATGCAGATATTTCAGTGAGTGCCAAAGCAATCCAATGGAAACTTCCTAAATCACATGAGATGGCAAAATGATCTCTTATCTGAGACTTTTGGTAGACATCCCTTCTTTCTAAAGCTCTAACTCGTATCTCCAAGGTCACTAACTCAATCACTATGGAATCAGTAAGTAGGGAACACTAAGTAACTGAATTGACTTTCCCAATGTGGCAGTACTGAGAGTATTCCTCTCTAAATCTTGCCTTGGCTCTGGAAGCAAGTGCCCTTTTATTTAAGGTACTGAAGCCACAATTGTTGGAATGTGTGTTCTAAACAGCTCCTTTGTGTTATAACTCCTTTGTTTACCTGTGATTCAACTTTGGAATTATTGTCAATGCGGATTATATCATGAACATTATATTTGGGGTACTCTATGTATATAGGCAATTCTTATCACATTGCTGCTAGGTCTGTTGGGGAGGTAGGTTTAGGGGTGAAAGTAGGAGGCACAGTGTGGTCATTAGTGGCTACTGTCTTTGTTTTTAATTCTGTTTAGCCACTAAGAAAAATACTGACAATTTAAGAGCTTCAACTGAACAGCGAGTTGCAAAAAAAGATATGTGAGTTTACTTGAGTTACTTTTAACTTTAAGCTCTGCCTACACACACCTGCTGAAAGTGTGGACAAGAGGGAGGACATGTGGTGACAGTCCTTGGGCTGAGAGACCTCAAAGGAACCTAAAAGAAGCTTAAGGGCTCTGGGATCCCCTTAAGGGAATTGCAAAGTTTGTGAAAATGCTTCATCCAGGTGTCTTTCTTCTATTTTGGACATACAAGCAATCAGAAGAAAAACAAAGTGTAATTGCATTTTCAGTAGGAAGCAGGAATGTGCAGACCTTCAAAACAGACTATCCCCACTCAAAAAATCAGCAAGCGATGCATATTAATATTGAAGAGATTAAAGCCTAAAGAGGCCAACAGCTCTATTCTCAATTAGGTAACCAGTTCATGGAAGGGGTAGAAGTGGGACATGTGTGTTCTAATTTCCACCCAGTGTCCTCATCATCACCCTACATACCCTTCTCCACATTACTCGATAATCAAAGATGATTGCCCATGATGGTCTCAGTAGGCATGTGAGACTTCATTTGGTAAGACTGACAATTTCCAAATCACCTGTGCTAGAAACTTTGAACGGTCTTTGATTTGCTTCTATTTCATCCCTCTGATCACTGAGGAGGGATTAAAGCTTTCATATCTGCCTCCTCCATTCCTTTCCCTACTTCAGGCCTTCAGCGTTTGGGACCTGGCTTCCTACAATGGCACCTTAATGCACTCCTTTCTATCAGCCTGTCACTTTTCCAATTCTGTACACTACCAATAGGTTTATCTTTCTCCCAAGTGATCTGGATCATTCTCTTCCTGAATACCTGTTCTGGATTCTCATTGCTTACAGAATCTCATCAAAAATCCTTAGCACAGGCTCTCGGGGTCTGAACCTAAAATGCTTCGCTGGTCTCATCTCCCACAATTTTTCTTTACCGACTATGTCATCCTGGCAGTAGGGCCTGCCAGGCTTTTCCAGAAAAAAAAAGCCATGCATGTTGACCTCCTTTTAATGCCCTGGGGCTTGATAGATACTGATTCTTCTCTTTGGAATACTATGTTTTTCTTCTTAAATTATCACAATTTGAAACAATATAGTTAAATTGAGTGCAAATGAACAAAAGAATGTTGAATTCAGTACCTGTTCATTCCAATTTGTTTATATTCCACAATTTATTCTTCCAATTCCTCTAGATGATTAGTTCCAGAGACCATAGAACCCCACCCCTATGTCATATACCTTCCTATAGAAGAATGCTTACCTGTTATGTCCCTAGTGCTGTGATATCCCACAAACAAGTTGCTGTTAGAGCATCCTGAGCTAATGGGCATGTAGCCTGCACACCACATTTTCCTATCACTGCATACTCATCTGAAGGAAAATAATCAGGGTCATCAATACAATGAGAGTCTTGTCCATGCCAACCTGCCACCACTAGTCCTCTCCCAAAAGCCAAATGTATATCCAAAATAAAGAGAAGGCCCTCAGCCAGTTATGCACAATGCCAAGAGAGGCTATACTTGTCTTAGGACTGAGTTCTAATAACCCAGCTAGAGGGTCTCAGGAAGAGAAACTGTCCAAAAGTTTGGTGCTAATTTTTCCAGGGATCTCCTGGGCCACTTCCAGAGTAAAAGTCCTTGAGAAGTAAGAGTTCTGAGAAAGTAATAGTCCTCTTAAGGTAAAGATCCTCATGGAGAAAGGTCTTAATGGAGGCAATATTTAATGGAGAATATGGCCTCTTGGGAGGACTAGTACTCATACGGAACAGGTTCTCATGGGAAAAGGCCTCTTTAGGGGTAGGGTCCTCGTGGAAGAAAGGTTCTCATGGGTGAAGGATCCTCATAAAGTGAGGGCCCTTAAAGGGAAAGGTCTCATGAACAAATGTCCTCATAGGGAAGGATCCTCATGGGGAAGGATTTTGTTGGGGGAAGGGTCCTCCTTGTTTTAGGATCCCTACAGGAGAAGGATGCTCATGGGGAGAGTTCCCTCAGTGAAGAGCTTGTATGAGTTTTGTTTCCTGGACTTATGGCTTTTCTTCTACCAGGACTCTTCTCCATGTGACCTTCCTAAGAAAAGCGGAAGATGTGAGGACTCCATGCTTAAGAAGAAAAGCAAGGATTAAGAAGTCCTCATATCAGTGAGATCATATGATACTTGTCTTTCTCTGATTGACTTATTTCACAGGACTTCTTAATCTCAGGAAACAAACTGAGGGTTGCTGGAGTGGTGGGGGGTGGGAGGGATGGGGTGGCTGGGTGAT
>NW_027759536.1:0-299 GCF_054177405.1 Leptonychotes weddellii
AGAAATAGCCTTGTGTTACGAGCAGCCTATAAAACAAGGACGTGTGTGTGACTATAGATTTTCCACCTTATTCACATCTGTTGTTCACGGTGTTACAGACGACTATCAACCCGCCAGACATGACTGAGTCTATAGACATAAAATCTCAAAACTGCAACTTAAAGAAAAGCCCACACGTGGGTGCACACACACACACACAATTCCTAGAAGCTAGCTTTCACGGCAAGAGGGTGCTAGAGCTCTAGGTTGCTAGCAGGTGCAGGCTTAATGATAAAGTTCAGCTTGCAACTTAAATAAAA
>NW_027759537.1:0-299 GCF_054177405.1 Leptonychotes weddellii
GATCACAAGGAATAATTTCCAAAGCCATGATTCTGCAGCAAGGGTGGATGCTGGGGTGGTCTGAGCTGGCTGGAGGTCTTGTCAGGGCAGTGGCTATCACTCCAGGGGTGGTTTTAGTTTCCATTTGCCTGAGTTAAGAGATAAACTGGAAAGAAGGGCTTAAGGAAAAATGTGGGACAAAGGCCAGTAAGTACAAGTACGAGGTAGGCAGGAAAGATTAGGTCTTGGGGTCTAGTTGGTGATAGTTATAATCAATAACATTAAACTTACCATCTTAAACATTTTTAAGTGTACAGTTC
>NW_027759538.1:0-299 GCF_054177405.1 Leptonychotes weddellii
GAAATCTGAGGCCATGATGTATCACCTGAACTAAAGAGAACTTCGAATCAGCCAAAAATAAACCTTTGTTAGGTCAAGCCACTAAGATTTGGAGAGTATTTTCTTATTACATGGTAGCCCGCCATGACCTACACAAAAGGCTGAAAATTCATATATTTGTACCTATTTGGCCACTTATCTTCTTTTTTTTTTTTTTTTTTAAGATTTATTTATTTATTTGAGAGAGCGAGAATGAGAGAGAGTACATGAGAGGGGGGAGGGTCAGAGGGAGAAGCAGGCTCCTCGCTGAGCAGGGAGCC
>NW_027759539.1:0-299 GCF_054177405.1 Leptonychotes weddellii
GGGGGCACGAGACTTACAATCACAGGATCAGGCTTCAGGTACTGTCTTCACACACACATACATCAGTGCGTACATGCAGGCTCACGCCATTACTCCTGGCTTTCTCATGTGCAAGAACAGTGCTTAAATATAGTCATGTAATGTGTACCCATCTGCTCAAAAGTCATGCTTGAGGCACATCGTAGGACTAATAGCTAACCTTTATCGAAGATTTACTCTGTGTCAGGCACCTTCTTACCCCATGGAAACTTCCTGCCTTACCCTCTTAGATATTTTTATTCCATTTTATGGTTAGGAGA
>NW_027759540.1:0-299 GCF_054177405.1 Leptonychotes weddellii
AAAAAAAAAAAAAAAAATCAGTCTTTTCACATTGCATAGCCATTGGGAAATGTGGGCTGCGTTTCTTTCTCTCTGATTTCTTACATAATATAGTACATATGAACAACGCCCCCTGCCCCCAAATCTGGAATTTCTGTAGTCATTGCTGCATGTCCAGAAGAAACATGCTTCTAAACATTTGCTGACAGTTCTTCCTCTGCAAGAAAAGGCTCCCAGTGCTCTGCCCCAACCACTGCAATCCATGCCATCCCTTCCCTCTGAAACAAGTCCTGGTCAGAGGCCCTGTCACATCTCACAGG
>NW_027759541.1:0-299 GCF_054177405.1 Leptonychotes weddellii
GAAAGAGTCCAGTAACAAAGGCTACATTGGTATGATCCAATAATATAATATTTTTAATATGGTAATTTTTTTAAATAGAGGACAGATTAGTGATTGTCAATGGTCAGGATGGGATGAGAGGGGGAGAAAGAAGTGAGCATTTTCATAAAAGAACAACATGAGAGATGAATGTGGTTATGGAACTCTTCAGTACCTTGACAATGGTGGTGGATACTTGAACATATAAATATAACAAAATTGTATGGAACTAAATACACTCACACATAAAAATGAGTGAGTACAAGTAAAACTGAGGATAT
>NW_027759542.1:0-299 GCF_054177405.1 Leptonychotes weddellii
TGTATTGGTGGTTCAAATATTGAACGTCTTGGGTATTGGTTGGTCCATGGCCACCACCCTGGTCCTTCCCTCAGGATCCCAGACTTCCCTACAATCCATGCATTTTGGAGTGCTTGATGCACTAATGCCTTACGGATGCAAGAGGCCTGAAGTCTATGTGTCATACAGACTGTTAAATATAAACTATATTTAGCAACTTCTAACTCCAAATAGATGGGCATTTTGGATAAAAGCTAACCAAAACTTTAAAAAATAAACCACATATTGCTCAAAAGAAAGAATAAGGAATTTCTAGGTTA
>NW_027759543.1:0-299 GCF_054177405.1 Leptonychotes weddellii
TGTAATTACGGTCAGACACGGGGCGTCATCCCTGTGCAGGCGGTGAGGAGCCAGCCTTGGAGGTTTTGCAGGAAGGCATGAGTGGCGGGGAGCTGGCAGTCCTTAACATTCAGTGGGAGCAGAAGTCCAAGCTGAGCCGGTAAACTTTGAGGGATCCCTGAATTTCTTTGAGACACAGCTTCTTCATATGAAAAAGACTAGTGTGGGAAATGCTTACAGATTAATACTCAGTATATGTTCTATACGATATAGGCAAAATACATGAATACGAGTTCTATATAAATGCTTGTACCTCTACC
>NW_027759544.1:0-299 GCF_054177405.1 Leptonychotes weddellii
AAGGGACAGAGAGAGCCTAAGAGTAGCAAGGGTGACTGAATGAGCACAGAGATGTAAATGAGGACATGCTTAGAGGCTGAAGGAGACCAACAGCTGATGCATGGAAAAGAGTAGAAAATAAAAGCTGTTCTAGCTATTATCTGCACACCATACACACACTGTGATTAGGACTATATCTCATATATATTTACTTTGTTGGGTTTAGATTTAGTATAAAATGTGTAGGTAAGAATTTTATTGACAATGTCCTCTAATAAATGGGGTTGGAAAAAAATCTTTTTATACATCTTCCTCCGGAA
>NW_027759545.1:0-299 GCF_054177405.1 Leptonychotes weddellii
TAATGAAACAAGGACTGACCCATTGGTGCATGGGAGTGATTGGTTTCTGCCCAGATGTCTGGTCAGACAAATTAAAACTCTGGGCAAACCCAGGACATTGGATATACCTGAACATATCCCATGCTGTCATCCCCAAATGTACATTTCTGCCAATATCCACTTAGAGTCAGGAATATTGGGAGAATCCATCTTTTTTTTTAATTTTTTAAATTTTATTATGTTATGTTAGTCACCATACAATACATCATTAGTTTTTGATGTGGTGATCCACGATCCATTGTTACCATATAACACCCAGT
>NW_027759546.1:0-4134 GCF_054177405.1 Leptonychotes weddellii
GCGCCTGGGTGGCTCAGTTGGTTAAGCGACTGCCTTCGGCTCAGGTCATGATCCTGGAGTCCTGGGATCGAGTCCCGCATCGGGCTCCCTGCTCGGCAGGGAGTCTGCTTCTCCCTCTGACCCTCCCCCCTCTCATGTGCTCTCTGTCTCTCTCATTCTCTCTGTCTCAAATAAATAAATAAAATCTTTAAAAAAAAAAAATCAGCAGGTAGAGAAGAACCAGTCAAGGACTCTGTCTGTCAGTCTGTCAGCTGTGCTTGCACATAAGCAGTAAGTGCCAGAAGATGGAGGGGGCGAAGGAGCGGGCAGGAGCGTGGGGCAGGCCGGGAGGAAGGACGGACAGTCCCTAAGTCACCTAGGGACTCAGAAGAGCTCTAAGTTCTTGGTGTGTTCTAATTGCGTGGCTCTGGTAGGTTGTCAGCCCATGTGTCAGCATTGTTTGCTTTTCTTTCTTATCAAGGGCAGGAACTGTATTAGCTGGAAAGGGCAGCCTATTACACTGTGTGTGTAATATATGTGTAAGTGCACTTAATTACGTGCATGTAACAATAAACATGTTGATATTGAATTTAATATTTAAAACAATTTTACATGAATTATAATTTTCTGGCATGATTATTTATACTGAGTGTATCAAATAATCATCACAGCTGAAAAATTCTCCACTGTCACTTACACTGTGTAATTTCTTAAAAGCTTTATACTCATTTAGCCTTAGTTGTAGTGATAGAACACCCTCCTAGCCCTCAGGATAACTTCTACGCTTGACCGTAGCTTGTCTTCCGTCCTTCTAACCGGGGAATATGCAGTGTTTATCATTTCTGCCACCACTTAGGAATATGGTTTTCTCACTTGTTTTGTTCTCCTGTGTTAATTTTTTTGTTGTTACGAATGTCCAGAGATAAGCGCTTTCCTGAGGTCAGTGCTAGTGTTTGGGATTCACAGGTGCCTCCTGTGTGTCCCAGGCGAGAATCCAGAGCAGCTTGTGGGGTGCGGGGCAGCCATGTCGCCGTGTGGGCGGGTGGGGAGGAGGGGGTGAGGGCACAGAGCTGCTGTGGGAACCGTGTGACAAGTGGCGGCCCTGGCTTCCTCGTGAAGCTGTGATGCTGAGTCCATTGAGACCGCTGTGCGGCCGCCGGGGCTCAGGTCCAGCCGTGGCTCACACCGTTCGGAGGCATGACGGAGAGGGAAACAAGAACAGGCTGCTGGGAGTGTCGTTGCAGGGTTCTGTGCAGATGAGGGGAGACCGGCCGGGGTGGGGGTGCTGTTCGTGCATTGGTTGACTCTCCAGCCGAGGTACCGGGAGCAGCTACTTGAAGGGCGCTCTGAGGGAAGCATGGCGACACAGTGGTTAGGAAGTTGATACGCCTCCTGCCTCACGGCGTGGGCATTCCTGACCTTCATTCAGTGCGGCATGTAAAGCATGTAAAGCCTTGGCTCCCAACCCTTCTCTGAAGTTGTGCATGTAGAGTAGTAAGCACATAGACACACTGTGTGTCCAAGGAACTGCCCATACGGTGTCTCAGGAAAGACAGACGCAGAGTAAACAACGGTACAAACCATGAAGGACGTACAGTGACTTGGAGCAAACAGCAGGAGCCCCTCACGGACGGGGACCCGGGAAGCAACGCCCGAGCCCAGAGCGCAGGAGGACTAGCCCATCGGGGAGGAGAGACGAGTGCGCCAACGAGGGCAGGGCCAGCGTCCGGAGGAAGCCCAGTGCTTTCCTGAACTACAAGCCATGTTTAAGGGACTCCTGACTGTGTCCACATCACACTTTTCACTGCTAACCAGACTTGGACTGCCGTGTGTCAGCGGCAAGCTTTCATGCCCATTTTTTAGAAATGAGTTCCTGCTTAGGTTTCATGTCTTTTGTTTTAAAATTGAGAGTGACCGCTTCAGCTCCACCCAGGATTTTTTTTGGCTTAACTCAAGCCACTGGCTGATACACTCATATACTACCGTATTTGGCCACCTTCCTTCTTATGTTAGAATCTTGTTATTTATTTATGTCAACTTTTAGCAACTTTGAAGTCTGGGGAGATGCAAACGATAAATAGAATTAGTAAATACCAGTTGGCATGTCACATAAATTCTCCTTAAGGTTTTTCAGAAAGTAAAGATAACAAAATAAGCAACACCAATCTAAACAACTATGTATCTTTTTTTTAAGATTATTTATTTATTAGAGAGTGTGTGTGCAAGTGGGGAGGGGCACAGAGGGAGGGAGAAAGAATCTGAAGCGGAATCTCCACTGAGCGCAAGGCCAGGAGCCACCTAGACGCCCCAAACAACTATCTATCTGGGAGAAAACAGCAGATGTAATGCAACCTAGAGATGTTCAGTGTCGCCTCCTGTCCCCACTCTGCCCAAATGGATCCCCCTGCCATGGCCTGGATCCATTCTGGACGAGGCCTAAAACAGGCTCTGTATTAGATTTGCCAGCGTATGCCTTCTATGAGCAGGTGCTCTTAACGTTGGGTTCTTTCCAACCCTCCCTGCCCAGCAGTGCTGGGAGGCAGGTCTTCCCGTCGTACAGGTATCAGTCCCTACACTTCCCTCTTCCTCTTGTGTTCTCCTGAGATTCTGTTTAGATGCCGCACTGTCTTTTGTTCAGATAATATCAGGCAGTTTCTAGCGTGTCTGCTAAGATGCTTCTTGTGACCTTAGCCACATAGATTGCTTCTCTGTTACATTTTTCTTTTCCTCTCCACTTCAAGAAGACTGATTGTTCACTGAAAAAAATCTGTGAGCCTCTAGCTCTTACCCTTCCCTCTTTGACCTTGACTGTTCTCTAAGGACTCAGACTGGCATTTCTGGATCTAGAAGTCTCATGACACCCTTTTTGGGTTCATCTAAATAGCTCTTTGCATTTTCCTAGATGTAAAATCTGAGCATCAGGTCACTTTTCTTTTCGGTGTACCACTTTATATATTCAGACTTTTAAAATGATCTAATGAAGGACAGAAAGAGAAAACAAGCATTTGTAAGAACTGAGCTCTTTCTGGAGATCAGGCATGTACATGCTGTACATGAAATCTAGTAATATTTACAACACACGAGGTGGGTGTTATTTCCATTTTTAAAGATAGGAAAAATAAAACCCCAATTTCAAGAATAAACAGTTTACAGAAATGATACGTTAAATAGAGAACTCACACTAAAGTGCCCTTTTTGTAAAAACATGTGAGTTTTTGATCATTCCATAGACTATCAGCAACATTTTAGATTCTCACTCTCCCCCTTGGAACTTTTTACGTTGGCTTCTATCCATACAGTCGTTCCCACGAAAGTCCGTGACAACTCCATCCTTCCTATGACAGAGGCCGAAAGTCTTGGAATCACTGTTAACTCCTGACCTCTCCTCGTGTGTGTCCATCCTGCCAGAAACATGATCTTGCCTCTATATTCAGAGTATACTCAGACATACCGCTTCACCCGCTACTTCCTTGACTGACAGCATTACCAGTGCGGCCGCCGCCTAATTAGGACTGCTTCTACCCTTGCCCCTCCCTCCCTGGTCGGTTCTCAGCCAAGCAGTCTGAATGTTCTGGCTAAAGCATAAATCAGGTGAGATCATTCCTCTCTTGGGAATACCCTCGTGATTCCTTACCTCATCCAGAGTCACAGAACCCTTCCATCAACCCACAGGTGAAGGTCAGGCTTCTTACCTCTCTGATTTCCTCCTCTTTTCGCTCCCTCATTTAGTTTGCTCCAGCCGTGCTGGCCTCTGGGCTGCTCAGTGAACAGACCAACATACTCCCCACCAGGGCTTTATTCTTGCTGCTTCCTCTGCCCACGCTGCTGCCCCCAGATTCTGCACAAAGTCATTTTCTGTCTTTGAGCTCTTTGCTCCAACATCACCTCAGCGAGGCCTTCCCTGGCCACGCTGTTTCAGGTCGCAGCCCCCCTCCTTTCCTTCTTTATTTTTCTCCAGAGCCTATATCCCCAGCTAACATTCCATGCATTTCACTGAATTAATTTTCTTTGTATTCCTCCACTAAATGGAAGCTTCATATGGGCAGATATTTTTGTCTGTTTACTGCTCTATCCAAGCATGTAGAACAGTGGCTTGCACAAGTAGGTTTTTCAGTATCTGATGAGTAAATGAATGATTTGATCACTTTTAGGGTT
>NW_027759547.1:0-299 GCF_054177405.1 Leptonychotes weddellii
TAGTGAGTGATACCCACAAAACACCAGAGGTCCATGCCCTCTGCACAGTGGGGAAACTTTTTTAAGTTGGATCCAGTTTGGAGGTTCATCTTCCCACTAAAAGATTGGGGCACCAAGCCCTTTCCCTTGGTGACAGTTCAGCAGGCAGACACATGAGACAGATCAGAGGGAAGGAGGGAGAGAGCCCTCATTCTTTTTTTGGGGGGGGTTGTTGTTTTTTTCAATTTTTATTACTTTTTTAATTGTTATGTTAATCCCCATACATTACATCATTAGTTTTAGATATAGTGTTCCATGAT
>NW_027759548.1:0-299 GCF_054177405.1 Leptonychotes weddellii
CTAATTCACATCTCAAATGGAAGATAATATGTAACATGAAATTTTCCCCCCTAAATTAGAAAACTTTGTATAGGTGAGCATAGGTGTGTATTTGTATAGGTATGTGTATGTTTATGGTTAGGGGGTTTTCCTAACACTGATGTTGACTCAAGAATAATAGTTGGGGGCACCTGGGTGGCTCAGTTGGTTAGGCATCTGAATCTTGGGTTTCTGCTCGGGTCGTGGGATCAAGCCCTGCGTGGGGCTCCGTGCTCAGCAGGGAGTCTGCTTGAAGAGTCTTGCCCTCTGCCCCATCCGCC
>NW_027759549.1:0-299 GCF_054177405.1 Leptonychotes weddellii
TTTTTTTTTTTAAGATTTTTATTTATTTATTTGAAGAGAGAGTGAGTGCGGGAACACATGCAGGGGGAGTGGGAGAGGGAGAAGCAGGCTTCCTGCAGAGCAGGGAGCCCGATGCAGGGCTCGATCCCAGGACCCTGAGATCATGACCTAAGCTGAAGGCAGATGCTTAATGACTGAGCCACCCAGGCACCCCTCTGTACATTGCTCTTATATCCACTGTTTGGTCCTGTGAACTCAGCCACCTCAGTGCCTCCCAGATCCACAGCTCTGCCTCTTCAACTCAAGGAGACTCTTACCCT
>NW_027759550.1:0-299 GCF_054177405.1 Leptonychotes weddellii
TCCCTCTAACCCTACCCCCTCTTGCGCTCTCTCTCTCACTCTCTCTCTCTCTCAAATAAATAAATAAAATCTTTAAAAAAAAAAAAAAGGAGTGAAAAGCTCAGAAATAAACCCATGCATATACGGTAAATTAATCTATGACAAAGGAGCAAAGAATATACAGTGCAAAAAAAGACAAGCTCTTCAACAAATGGTGCTGGGAAAACTGGACAGCTACATCCAGAAGAATGAAACTGGACCACTTTCTTGCACCATACACACAAATAAACTCAAAATGGATTAAAGACTGCTGGAAGAAA
>NW_027759551.1:0-299 GCF_054177405.1 Leptonychotes weddellii
ATTCCCTGTGAGTGTGCATCCATTCCAATTCTAGGAGCACTTCAGACCGTGTTCATCAGGGTTAACTCCCTCAAGACTGCATTCAGAAAGAAAAATAGGCTGAAGGTGCATGAGGGATGGTTATGAGTTGTTAGTAAAAAGAGGATGCCAAAATCAGCTTGTTGGAATTTATCCCAAGCTCACTGTGAGGCCTCAGTTCCGATGTGGCCAGCAAAATACACAACAAAATTAAGTATTCTCGGTATCCCCTCAGTCAAGCATCCAGATCACAGGAGTCTACAGCATCAGCTCTACCACAC
>NW_027759552.1:0-299 GCF_054177405.1 Leptonychotes weddellii
TTTTTTTTTAAAGATTTTATTTATTTATTTGAGACAGAGAGAATGAGAGACAGAGAGCATGAGAGGGAGGAGGGTCAGAGGGAGAAGCAGACTCCCCGCCGAGCAGGGAGCCCGATGCGGGACTCGATCCCGGGACTCCAGGATCATGACCTGAGCCGAAGGCAGTCGCTTAACCAACTGAGCCACCCAGGCGCCCCTCCACATCATAAATTATTCACGTTATCTTTTTCCATGAACTGTGTAGAAGCCATCAATTTCTGAAGACTCTTTTGAAGGTGTGGGGAATCACAAAAATTATA
>NW_027759553.1:0-299 GCF_054177405.1 Leptonychotes weddellii
CAAACGCCCTCCAAATCTGGTAGGAGAGATGTGGGAACCCGAGAGGCACAATGAAGATGGGACAGTCCAACACGGCCATTCCATGATGTATTATCAGCCCTTCTCCACCACCGACCTCCTCAACTGGAAATATCCTACTCTGAGAAAACATAGGCCGTGGTAAACCTCATAGAATCCCTCTTCCAGACTCATTGGCCAACCTGGGAAGACTGCCAACAGTTACTCCGCACCCTGTTTAACACAGAGGAAAGGAGGAGAATAATGAAAGGTACATGGCAGTACCTGGAAGAGCACGCACC
>NW_027759554.1:0-299 GCF_054177405.1 Leptonychotes weddellii
AGAGACAGCGAGAGCAGGAACACAAGCAGGGGGAGTGGGAGAGGGAGAAGCAGGCTTCCCGCGGAGCAGGGAGCCCGATGCGGGGCTCGATCCCAGGACTCTGGGATCATGACCTGAGCCGAAGGCAGACGCTTAAGGACTGAGCCACCCAGGCGCCCTGGAGGTGTTTTTCTAAATAAAAGGAGAGGAGATAATTATGCCTCTTCGGAACGGTGAAGTGGCTAGCATCAGTTTTGCTATTAAACAGCAGTTTTTCCTTTAAGTTCTTTGGTTTGGTTTTGTGAGAAATTATTCTGTAA
>NW_027759555.1:0-299 GCF_054177405.1 Leptonychotes weddellii
TTCTCCACCACCGACCTCCTCAACTGGAAATATCCTACTCTGAGAAAACATAGGCCGTGGTAAACCTCATAGAATCCCTCTTCCAGACTCATTGGCCAATCTGGGAAGACTGCCAACAGTTACTCCGCACCCTGTTTAACACAGAGGAAAGGAGGAGAATAATGAAAGGTACATGGCAGTACCTGGAAGAGCACGCACCAGCGGGAGTCACCGACTCCCTCCAAACACCAAACACCAAACACCTCCTTTGTGGCTCAGGCCACCCCAGACATCAGAAAAAACTTCAGAAACTAGAGGGT
>NW_027759556.1:0-299 GCF_054177405.1 Leptonychotes weddellii
CCTACTTTCACAAAGTAACCAATTTATGGACAGTTTGAGGTGAATGGACATCGGTCATAATTGTTATGTGATGTTACATAAACTTGTTACATAAAATTGTGATGTTACATAAACTTGGCTTTATCAAAGCAATGTCATTTGAATAGGATCTTAAGTACAGGTGTATTTTATTTTATTTTTTTATTTTTTTTATTTATTTATTTTTAAAGATTTTATTTATTTATTTGAGACAGAGAGAATGAGAGAGACAGAGAGCACATGAGAGGGGGGAGGGTCAGAGGGAGAAGCAGGCTCCCTGC
>NW_027759557.1:0-4134 GCF_054177405.1 Leptonychotes weddellii
AGATGTCTATGCAAGTCCTTTGCCCATTTTTTAATCGGGTTGTTTGTCTTTTGGTTGTTGAGTCCTGTTGTTAATGAGTACTTTGTGTATTTTGGATATTAAACCCTTATCAGATATATGATTTGTAGGGGTGCCTGGGTGGCTCAGCTGGTTGAGCATCCCAACTCTTGGTTTCAGCTCAGCTCATGATCTCAGGGTTGTGAGATCGAGCCCCTCATCAGGCTCAGTGCTGGGTGTGGAGCCTACTTAAGATTTTCTCTCCCCCCGCCCCTCCCCCCTGCTCATGCTCTTGCTATCTCTCTCTTTCTCTCTTTCTCAAAAAAAAAAAGATACATGATTTGTAAATATTTCCTCCCACTCCGTGTACTGTCTCTTCACTTTTTTGATAATGTCTTTAATGCACAGGAGTTTTTAATTTTGATGAAATCCAATTTATCTTTTATCATTTTTCTTTTGCTACTTATACTTTTGGTGTTACATCTATGAATCCATTGACAAGTCCAAGGTCATGCACATTTTCCCTGTGTTTCCTTCTAGGAGTTTTATGGTTTTAGCTCTTATATTTAAGTTGTTGATCAGTTTTTAGTTCATTTTTGTATATGGTGTGAGTAGAGGTCATTCTACTCACATATGGAATTCATTCTTGCACATATGGAAATCCAGTTGTCCAAGTACCATGTGTTGAAGAGACTGTTCTTTCCAAGTTGGTTGGATTTGGCATCCTTGTCAAGAACCAATTGGCTGTAGATGTATGGGTTTATTTCTGGACTCTCAATTCTATTCCATTAGCCTACAAGTCTGTTGATTTGCCAGTACCACACTGTTTTGATTGCTGTAGCTTTGTTGTGAGTTTTTAAATCTGGAAATCACAGTCCTCCAGTTCTTTTCTCCTTTTTCAGGGATATCCAGGGATCCTTGCAATTCCGTATGAATTTGAGGGTTGGGTTTTCCAATTCTTAAGACAAAAAAGGCCAATTGGAATTTTGTAATGAAGATGGTGTTGAATCTATAGGTTGTTTTAGGTGTGATTGACATTTTAACAATACTGTCTTCCTCCCCATGAACTAAGGATTTCTTTCCATTAATTTAGGTCTTCTTTAGTTTCTTTTACCAAATTTTTGTAATTTTTAGTCTTTCACTTCCTTGTTTAAATTTATTTCTAAGTATTTTATTATTTTAGACACTATTTAAATGGAATTGCTTTCTTCATTTCATTTTTGGATTGTTGATTGCACACAAATAGAAACACAACTGATTTTTGTGTGTTGATCTTGTATCTTGCAGCTTTACTCAATTTGTTTATTAACTCTATTAGTTTTATTATGGATTCTTTGGAATTTTCAGATATAGAATCACGTAATCATGTAAAAAGGAATAGTTACCTTCTTCATTTCCAGTTTGAATTCCTTTTATTTCTATTTCTTATCTAATTGCTCTGGCTAGCACTTCTACTTCAGTGTTGAATGCCATTGGTGAAAATGGGCATCTTTATCTTGTTCCCGATTTTAGAGGGAACTCTTTCAGTCTTTCACTATTGAGTATAATGTTAGCTATGCAGTTTTCATAAATGCCCCTATCATTTTGAGGAAGTTCATGTCTATTCCTTGTTTCTTGAGGTTTTGTTTTTGTTTTTGTTTTTACCATAAATGGGTATTAGATCTTGTCAGATGCCTTTTCTGCTTCTATTGAGATGATCATGTGCTTTTTATCCTTTATTAGTGTGGTATATTACATTGATTGATTTTCCCATGTTGAACCACTCTTGCATTCCTGGGATAAATCCCACTTGGTCATGATGTATAATGTTCTATTGAATTGGGTTTGCTAGAATTTTATTAAGGATATCTGCATCCATATTCACAAGAGATGTCGATCTGTAGTCTTCTTGTAGTCTTTGTTTGCATTGGTATTAGTGTAATGTGGTCTCATAGAATGGGTTAGGAAGTGTTCCTTCCTTTTCAATTTTTTGGAAGGATTTGAGAAGGATTGGTGTTAATTCTTCTTTACATGTTTAGTAAAATTCACCAGTGAAATGATTTGGTCTTGGACTTTTCTTTGTCAGGAGGTTTTTGATTACTGATTCAACCTTTTTACTTGTTACATGTCTGTTGAGATTTTCTATTTCATCTTGAGTCAGGTTAGGTCATTTCTGTGTTTCTAGAAATTTGTGCATTTCATCTAGGTTATCTAATTTGTTGGTGTAAGTTGTTTATAGTATTTTTTATAATCCTTTCTATTTCTCTAAAATCAGTAGTAATGCCTTCACTTTCATATCTGATTTAGTTATTTGGATCTTCTTTGTCACTCTAGATAAAGGTTTGTCAATTTGTTGATTTTTTTATATAACCAACTTTTACTTTTGTTGATTCTCCTTTGTTTTTCTATTCTCAGTTTTATTTTTCTCTATTCTAATCTTTTCATTTCCTTCCTTCTGTTAGCTTTGGGTTTTGTTCTGTTTCTATTTCTACAGAATGTCTAGAAATCGCCATAAGGTGATTTAAGATCTTTTTTTCTTTTTTAATGTAGTATAAATTTATCTGTGAGCACTGGTGTTGCTACATCCAGTAAGTTATGATATGGTATACTGTGTATTTCTTTTCATTTGTTGCTAAGTATTTTCTAATTTCCTGTGTGATTTATTCTTTGGCCCATTAGTTGTTTAATTTCCATATATTTTGAATTATCCAGTTTTCCCTCTATTATTGATTTGGAGCTTCATTCCATTGTTGGTTGAAAAGATACTTTGTGTAATTTCAATATTTTTACATTTTCAGACATATTTTGTAGCCTAGCATATGATCTCTTCCAGAGAATGTTTCACGTGCACTTGAGAATAATGTATATTCTGCTATCATTGGGTTGAGTGTTCTATATATCTCTGTAAGGTCTAACTGATTTATAGTGTTGTCCATTTCTTATGTTTCCTTATAGATTATTTGCCTAGGTGTTTTATTTATTATTGAAAATGGTATACTGAATTCTCCAACTATTAATGCAGAGCTACCTATTTCTCTCTACAAGTCTGTCAAAATTTGCTTCGTGTATTCTGGGTCTCTATTGGTGGTGCATGTATGTTTGTAGTTTTTATATCTTCTTGATGAATTGGCCTTTTTATCAATATAGGACAATGTCCTTCTTTGTCTCTTTTAACCATTTTTAAAATAAAATCTATTTTGTCTTATATTAGTATATCCAACCCTGCTGTCCTTTGGTTACTATTCATGTGAGATATCTTTCTCCATCCTTTAACTTTCAATTTGTTTATGTCTTTGGATCTACAGTGAGTCTCTTGTAGATAGCAGAGAGTTGAATCATGTTATTTTATCCATTTTGTCAATCTCTACGTTTTGACTGGAGAGTTTAATACATTTACATTTAAAGTAATTGCTGACGGGGTGGAAATCGGAGGGGGAGATGAACCATGAGAGATGAGGGTTCTAGAGGGGAGGGGGATGGGAGGATGGGTTAGCCTGGTGATGGGTATTAAAGAGGGCATGTTCTGCATGGAGCCTTGGGTGTTATGCACAAACAATGAAACATGGAACACTACATCAAAAACTAATGATGTAGTGTATGGTGATTAATATAACAATAAAAAATTAAAAAAAGAAGTAACTGCTGACAAGGAAAGACTTCTGCTATTTGGCTATTTGCATTCTGTGTATCTTATAGCTTTTTGTCCCTCATTTCATCCATTATGCCTCTTGAATGTTTAGTTTCAATTTTTCTAGTGAGCTGTTTGATTCTCTTGTCATTTCCTTTGGCAATGATTTTGTGAGATTTTCTTACCATGGAGATTCATATAATTCTAAATTTTAAAAAACCTACATTAAATTGATACCAGCTTAACTTCAAAAACACACAAATATGGTGGCGCCTGGGTGGCTCAGTTGGTTAAGTGTCTGACTCTTGGTTTCAGCTCAGGTCAGGATCTCATGGGTGGTGAAATTGAGCCCCACAGCAGGCTCTGTGCTCAATGTGGAGTCTGCTTGAAGATTCTCTCCCTCTGCCCTTCCCCCCACTCATGCTCTTGCTCTCTCTCAAATAAATAAATCTTAAACATAACATTATTTTAATTTATTATTATAAATTCAAACATTATTTTTTTAATTTCCTTATCAGTGCTCTCCTTTA
>NW_027759558.1:0-299 GCF_054177405.1 Leptonychotes weddellii
ATAAATAAATAAAATCTTTAAAAAAAAAAAAAAGAGTTTCCTCTTGTGATTATAAATAATCCCCAAAGAATATTCTTTGTCAAAAAAAGGCTGGTCTTGTGTTTTGGTGTGATCAATTAATATAGGTTAGTAAAAGGCATTAATTAAACATATAAGCTTCTTTATAGGTAAGTCTAGAGACATTTAGTTTTGAGCAACTATTATTGCCAGAGAATTAACTTCTTTCTAGAGATTGCATAAGGAAAACATTAAAAGTAATAACATACCAAAATAAATTGCATTGGAAAAAATATGACCAC
>NW_027759559.1:0-299 GCF_054177405.1 Leptonychotes weddellii
AAAAATACTGTTTCTGTGTTGCCTACATTTGCCCTGTCATAGTGAGTCTTCCCATCTTAAAAACACAAGTGTATTTCACACCTTTCAAACCCATCTAGCAATTAGCTGAAGCCAAGCTTACCAGGTACTAGGGTACAGACTTTTCAGATCTTCAAAACATTTCAGTGGAAATGTGTCTTGCTTAACTTAAGTTGCACCTGCAATATTTGACAGTGTTTGTTAGAAATTCCTGTTTCCTGATAGTAAATCTAAAGAAATGGGATGCCACACGTCAGATGTAAGTGCCAGCGCTTCGATGG
>NW_027759560.1:0-299 GCF_054177405.1 Leptonychotes weddellii
GGGCGCCTGGGTGGCTCAGTTGGTTTAGCGACTGCCTTCGGCTCAGGTCATGATCCTGGAGTCCCGGGATCGAGTCCCGCATCGGGCTCCCTGCTCGGCAGGGAGTCTGCTTCTCCCTCTGACCCTCCCCCCTCTCATGTACTCGCTCTCTCTCATTCTCTCTCTCTCAAATAAATAAATAAAATCTTTAAAAAAAAAATTAAAAGGGTTTGCAGATTATATCCACTGTGCATAGTCCATTTGAACAAGCTCAATCCTGGATTATTAACATGAGAGTCACTGAATGATCATATTGCTTC
>NW_027759561.1:0-299 GCF_054177405.1 Leptonychotes weddellii
AAATAGAGCTACCCTACAACCCAGCAATTGCACTACTGGGTATTTACCCCATAGTGATCTGAAGGGGCACGTGCACCCTAATGTTTATAGCAGCAATGTTCACAATAGTCAAACTATGGAAAGAGCCTAGATGTCCATCAACAGATGAACGGATAAAGAAGAAGTGGTATATATATACAATGGAATATTATACAGCCATCAAAAAATGAAATCTTGCCATTTGCATCAGCATGGATAGAACTAGAGGGTATTATGCTAAGTGAAATAAGTCAATCAGAGAAAGACAAGTATCATATGAT
>NW_027759562.1:0-299 GCF_054177405.1 Leptonychotes weddellii
CAAACGCCCTCCAAATCTGGTAGGAGAGATGTGGGAACCCGAGAGGCACAATGAAGATGGGACAGTCCAACACGGCCATTCCATGATGTATTATCAGCCCTTCTCCACCACCGACCTCCTCAACTGGAAATATCCTACTCTGAGAAAACATAGGCCGTGGTAAACCTCATAGAATCCCTCTTCCAGACTCATTGGCCAATCTGGGAAGACTGCCAACAGTTACTCCGCACCCTGTTTAACACAGAGGAAAGGAGGAGAATAATGAAAGGTACATGGCAGTACCTGGAAGAGCACGCACC
>NW_027759563.1:0-299 GCF_054177405.1 Leptonychotes weddellii
ATTCCCTGTGAGTGTGCATCCATTCCAATTCTAGGAGCACTTCAGACCGTGTTCATCAGGGTTAACTCCCTCAAGACTGCATTCAGAAAGAAAAATAGGCTGAAGGTGCATGAGGGATGGTTATGAGTTGTTAGTAAAAAGAGGATGCCAAAATCAGCTTGTTGGAATTTATCCCAAGCTCACTGTGAGGCCTCAGTTCTGATGTGGCCAGCAAAATACACAACAAAATTAAGTATTCTCGGTATCCCCTCAGTCAAGCATCCAGATCACAGGAGTCTACAGCATCAGCTCTACCACAC
>NW_027759564.1:0-299 GCF_054177405.1 Leptonychotes weddellii
AGGCAGAAGGCAAAGTCAGATTTGAAATCAGCGGGACCCCACCTCCCAGTGCCCGCTTCAAAGGCAGCCCCCAGCCAGGGAATTCGAGGCCTCTAAAGCAGAGGGGGACCCCAGGCTGACAGCTAGTAAGGCGGCAGGGCTCAGGCCTGCATGTGCAGGACGTGAGCTCGGCCAACCCCGTTCATCCTCAGGCCCCAGTGGGGAGACAGCCAGCAGCTGCCCCCTTCATCTCTGCCCCCACCCCTCCACGACCGCCACCACGGACCTGCCATGCAGAACTGCATCAACCCACTCACCAA
>NW_027759565.1:0-299 GCF_054177405.1 Leptonychotes weddellii
GCCTGCACGGGGGTTCCGGGAAGGCTGCAGGCGCTGCCCCCTGCCCCTCGTCTCCCCTTCGGAGGCGCCCGGACCCTGCCCTGTTGTGGTCTGCGACCCGGCTTAATAACTGCTGTCCCGGGGCCGTTTTGCTGCTTGGGAGGGAAACGAAATCTCTCCCCGTTTGTGGGCGGTCAGGTTTCCGTCCCAGGGGTCGCAGTTGGACGCGGGTTTTCTGCCAGGGGCATTGCCCCCCTAACTCCCTGCACGTCCTTTTCCAGCTCAGCGTGTACACCACCACGCGGTCCAACCTTGGTGCT
>NW_027759566.1:0-299 GCF_054177405.1 Leptonychotes weddellii
CCCCACAGAAGCAGTCCTTATGTGGCCAACTCTTGATGGAATGTTGAAGAGGGGATAGAGGCCTAGTCTCTAGATTACAAGAAACAGAAAAGAAAGCAGGTTTTTTGTTTTTTTTAAGAGACAGTGTACTGATCATAAAGGAGAAATTTCAAAGGAAAATGAGAAGAATTATATTCCCCTAACTCTTCCAGGGGTCTTCAGTACTAAAGTTGCCATGCTTCCCTTTATGTGCATGCTGGAATCCTGGTTCCCCTTCAACCCCATTCTGAGCTCTAATGGTGAACGAATAGCCCAAAACT
>NW_027759567.1:0-299 GCF_054177405.1 Leptonychotes weddellii
CAGAGTGTGCAAAAACAATGGCACTTAAAGCCATGCATTGAAAGATGCGTGTTTATCATGCACTAGGTGTTTGTTTTAAAAGTGATTCTTGGGTTAGAAGACATTTGTTAATTCATGGTGTGCACAGCAATGAAGTTGGTTGTGATACTAAATTAAAAATTCCAAGTTGGAGAACCATTAAGCCTTTTAAAGAACACACTTACATCAACAAAAAGACCTCTTGTAGTGGACATTTCTAGGCCTGTTTGTATGTGTGTGTGTGTTTCAGCATGACAGGAAGCAACTGTTGGCATTGTCAG
>NW_027759568.1:0-4133 GCF_054177405.1 Leptonychotes weddellii
TCTCTCTCTCTCAAATAAATAAATAAAATCTTTAAAAAAAAATGCATTAAATGTAAGTTAGTATTCATTTGGCATGTGTCATTGGGTGAGTTATCTATATTTTCTAAGTTTCAATTTCCTTGAAGTCCCATGTGTGTGGAAGAGGGCTCCTTGAACAAAAAAGTTGTTTCACATAAAACGATGACCATTGTCCACTGCATTTCTTGCTTTAGAAGAGAAAGAGAGAGTTAATTCCAACAACAATTATTATTACTTTTTGTAATGTCTGTAAAGTAGTAGACTCACCCTGTGAAGATCTAAAAGTTTTATTTAAGATCCTTGCACTCAAGTTGTAAAGGCAAAACATGTATACATAAGAGTTAAATAGCAGTATGAATGTTTAGTTAAAAAATGTGACATTATACAAGCTAATAAAAATAATTATCAAATAATTAATATTGGAAATAAATATTTTATTCTCCTATAGAGTAAATTCATCATGAATTGAAGATAATAAGCAAGGATTCATGGACAATTTTGTGTCCAAATAATGGAGAAAGAGAAGTTGATTTTTAGTTTTGCATGAGTCATCTTTGATATGAATTGTCTTAATTCATCAAAAGTTTGCCCACTATGAACACTTGAAGACATGGAAAATAAAATTACACATGAAATTACTTCTGGGGATCGAATTTCAAGTATAAACTGGTTATGGGGTGATCTAGATTGCATTGAATCTCCTGAATCATGAGGATCAGTGGATTAAGTGACTTTAATCCTTTACAAATTTATTTTATTTTCATAACAGAGACCTATTAAGCCACTATAATCAGAATCATAAATAACTGAGTAAAACCCATTATGCTTTTATGTAATTAAACCATAATGACTCCTTCTAGACTTGTACCTTTTTGAATAATAGAAGTAGTTACAGCCATGCCAGGAGAACAGTGTTTCAGTTATGGTCCTATTTAAAAAGCCCATCTGTGAAACCCTTTGATTGATAAGTTACTTGTAGTTTGATGGATTAAGCCACAAAGATACATTTATTAAAAACATACTAAGTGCCAAATAAAGACTAGGTTAACCCATTTCTTTCTTTTTATTTATTTTTTGACATAATTAAAATGTTTCCCTCTTTGTATTTTCACTTGGTATCTTCCTTTCTCCCTTCTCACATCATCCACTTTAGTAAGCTGTACATGAATAATCATTCAAGCAAAAAACATTTGTACTACTGGAGCCTGAAGAATAGATTTGAGTGTATTAATTATCAATTATGATTTCCAATGCTGAGAAAAGCTTTTAAAAGTGAACTCCAAAAAGAAACTTTCAGATTATAATTTCTTCTTACATAACATAATTTAAATTATATTCCTTGAATAAATGAAAGGACTGAAAAAGCAGATTATAAAAACCATCTTGAGTCTTGTGACTGATTAAAGAGTATTGAGGTTATGTATTTTTTGTATTTGTACAGAAAGTTGCATAAAATGATGTTTTATAAGTAGTGCTTTGAAAATTATTGCTATTTTAATGCATTAGATGTTTTTGATTTTGTATTTACAAATTTATGTCTACATATACAAAATTTATATATACATATTTGTATATCTACATGTATTTCATTTAAGAGAAGGCAATATTTATTCATGATTTATTCATGAATTTGATATAATCTATGGACAAAATTCATTTTAAACTTTTCTAAATATATAACACATTGGAAGTGATTCAGAAAAAATCTATACTCATTCATATATAAATCATAGAACTGCCAATAAAAGCCAATATGTGGGTGGAAAAAAGTATAATTCTCATTGTAAAAAAAGATTTATTCAGGATCTCTAGGGTACATTATGAACCACACTTTCTTCTTGTCCTGTCTTTAAGTATTTAAACTATATACAGTTTTGCCTTTTCACCTCTCTGGTGGCATTTATAGAATTTAAACTCCACAAGGGCAAAGATATTTGTTTATTTAGTCCAATGATGGATCTTCCGAGCCTAGGACAATGCTTGGCATATAGTGTAATTCAATAAAACCTTGCTGAATGAATTGATGATGAAACATAAGAATGCCTTGCTAATTCCTGAGCAATACAAAATACACTATTATTTATCACAAAATTCTGAAGAAGAAGAGAAGGATGGTCACCATTGTATTCAAATATGGTAGTATTCTCTCTAATCTACTGAAAAACACAGAAATTCATAGTTTTCTGTGGGAGTGCCAGAGAATGGTATGGTTTTAACTCTGGAAGGACTTTAAGGATTTTTTTTTTTTAAAAGGATGGTAATAAAAGAAAACCTTCCATTCTTGCACGTTTCATAAGCATAGAACATGCATTTTTTAAAACTTATTAGAATTCAAAAACAAAATGTTTTTAAAACTATAAAGCTTTAATATTCTTCAACAAACCTTAGATTAATATGTTTGACTTGTTAGGGCACCGGGATGGCTCAGTCAGTTTAGTGTCTGACTCTTGATTTTGGCTCGAGTCATGATCACAGGATCGTGAGATTGAGCCCCCTGTGGGGCTCCATGCTGAGTGTGGAGTCTGCTTGAGATACTCTCTTTACCCCTCTCCATCTGCCCTTCCCCACCTCACTGGTGTGCACTCTCTCAAAACAAACAAACAAACAAAAAAAACTGTTTGACTTCCTGAATTTAAGACAAAGACTGTATCTTCATTTATTATTTAATTACAGTTGATTTCTTACTCTTTGTTGATACTTATAAAATGGTAAAAAACACAAATTAACTATAAAAGGAAAAGTAATTAACAATATATAAAGAACCAAATAATTACATAGATTATATTTACATAGGTTATCATCTGGTAAATCTATGTAACTTCCTTCCTCACTTTCCATTGGTTCGACCATAAGATAAGCATATAGTATGGTAATATATCAAAGTTGTGTATGGGCTGAAGTATGTGTGGTTTATGTAGAGAAAGTATCATAGGTGAAGAGGTCAACGTCTTTCTCTCCTAAACTCAATAGCTGAAGTTGCTATTTTCTTCTACCCATTGTCCCGATTCCTTTTCTGACACAATTTTGATCAATGACACAAATATATCAAGAATCCTAGCCCTCTGGTACTTCAGGCCTACATTAGCCTGGACCTAGACTCAGACTTAGATGACACCTGGACCCTCACTTCCCTTTCAGCTCAGGCTTGAACCCTTCTATATTCCTGGACTGCTCCTTCAACTTGGATCTCTGCACTCCAGGGAATTGAGCACAGCTCTGAACTTCAGACTATGTGAGAAAGGTATTGAAATTCCAGCAAGTTTGTATTTCTCCCTTCCTTTAGATCGTTGATGACTGTTCTTATATTCCCAGGAACTGGCTATTTTGTATGGAATGCATTCTTAAAAATGTTACGGCATTTATAAATCATTCATAAATTCTACCTATTTGGTTTACCCACACGGATAACAGATCTTCAGAAAAGCCAAAGTGGTGGCTGCAGTGCTCATTTTGATATACATATTGGACTTCCTGACTTTAGGCTACGGAACCAAGCCTGGCAGATTTTTTCATCCTGATTTCCCCCCTTTTTTCTTCTCTACCCTGATGCTTGTTATCGAATTTCATCCATGCTTTGAACGTGAACAAACTCAAGACACAAAAAGGCATGAAGTTTATCAAAAGGAAAGAAAACACTTGATTAGAAAATGCTTGTACATGTATACATAGCAAGAAATCAGATTGGATGGGAAAAAGATAGAAAAAAGACAATTTTTAAATAGTCCAAACTGTATCCTATGAGTTGATAATTTATAAATATTTTAGGTTCTGGAATGAAAGAGTAACTGGGGTAAAATATTTTTCTATACCCACTGCATTAAAAAAATAAGCAGTTATTTTTTAATTAGCTGGATGAAAGGGGAGTGGCTGGAGATAAATAAAAGATAGTTATATTAATCTCAGGTATCAAGCAATGATTTTGAGAAGAATGGTTCCTCTTGATTTAGGTATGAAAATATAATTCTAAAAGGTAAATAGTAGCTAGTAGCTTGATGAAGGAAATAACAAAGGTAAATAGAAAATTAGCAAATAATGCACCAGATTATTCCTGGAATAAATACAGGGTTAATTTCCTGCAAACTCTGGTCACATTTTTGTTAACCGATCAATAAATA
>NW_027759569.1:0-299 GCF_054177405.1 Leptonychotes weddellii
GCCTGGATCAGGAGCCAGAATACCTGGGTTATGGTCTCAGGTGTGCTGCTGGCAAACTATGTGACTATATGACCTTGGAGAAGTCATTGAGCTTCTCTGAGCCTCAGTTTCCTTGTGTGTAAATAGGTGTATGTTACAGTGTTTTATTTATTTATTTTTTTTTTTTAAAGATTTTATTTATTTATTTGAGAGAGAGAGAGCAGGAGACGGGGGAGGGTCAGAGGGAGAAGCAGACTCCCTGCCAAGCAGGGAGCCCGATGCGGGACTCGATCCCGGGACTCCAGGATCATGACCTGAGC
>NW_027759570.1:0-299 GCF_054177405.1 Leptonychotes weddellii
TTAAAACTTTTAGAAGAAAATACAGGACCATATCTTTAACCTCAGGATAGGGGAGGCTTTTTTAAAAGATTTTATTTATTTATTTGAGAGAGAGAGTGAGAGAGAGAGAGCATGGGGGGGGTAGGGTCAAAGGGAGAAGCAGACTCCCCACTGAGTGGGGAGCTTGACGTGAGGCTCGACTGTGGGACTCCTGGATCATGACCTGAGCAGAAGGCAGATGCTCAACTGACCGAGCCACCCAGGTGCCCCTAGGGAAGGCTTCTTAAAAGCAGACACAAAAAAGCATAAATGATAAAGAA
>NW_027759571.1:0-299 GCF_054177405.1 Leptonychotes weddellii
ATTGGCCAACTTTTTATTTATTAAATTTTTGCCTAAAGCAATTAGTGTCCTTTCCTAAGATGTATTCCTAAGCATATGGTCTTTTTTTCCCATTAGAAAGATGAGTAAAAGTACTACTCCACCATTTTTGTTAATTAATATGCCCCTACCTAAGAATATGTTCACAATGAACAGAGACTCACTGCATTTTTACCAAATTTAATCTATTTTTGGAAACATAATGTTTATAATGGATTTGTAATTCCTTAATCCATGCCAAGTGTCATCAATATGTCATGGCCAGATGGATTCTAAATGCC
>NW_027759572.1:0-299 GCF_054177405.1 Leptonychotes weddellii
AGTGTGGAACCCGGGCAACAGGACCGCCACCCGGGAGGTGTGCAGGGTGCTGTATGCAGCATACTTCAGAGGCTCCTGAGTCCCCACCAGGTGACAGAGCGGTCCTGGTGTCTACGCAGCAACCACCTCCCCCATCCCTTCCTCACAGAATCCTGATGGCTCCAGCTCTCTGCTCCTGTGAATGGCCCTGTGTTCAGGGGATGCGGCCCCAGCCCCAGGTACCTCAGCCAACCGTGGTTGGCCCATCTCCTTGCTGGAGATTGGTTGAGGCATGAACACATGACATATTCTGGCCAATT
>NW_027759573.1:0-299 GCF_054177405.1 Leptonychotes weddellii
CATAATAAACTATTATTTCATCAGTTACAACCAGACTGCACTTTTTGTGAAGTTTCTGGTTGTGAGCTACTCCTTCATCCATATAAGAGAACTAAAACCGGGGCGCCTGGGTGGCTCAGTTGGTTAAGCGACTGCCTTCGGCTCAGGTCATGATCCTGGAGTCCCGGGATCGAGTCCCGCATCGGGCTCCCTGCTCGGCGGGGAGTCTGCTTCTCCCTCTGACCCTCCTCCCTCTCATGCTCTCTGTCTCTCATTCTCTCTCTCAAAATAAATAAATAAAAAAAAATCTTTAAAAAAAA
>NW_027759574.1:0-299 GCF_054177405.1 Leptonychotes weddellii
CCTGCTCTGCGGGAAGCCTGCTTCTCCCTCTCCCACTCTCCCTGCTTGTGTTCCCTCTCTCGCTGTGTCTCTCTCTGTCAAATAAATAAATAAAATCTTTAAAAAAAAAAGGAGGTTAGACCCCTACCTCACTGCAAACACAAAAATTAATTAAAAATGGAACAAAGACCTAAGTGTAAGAGGTGAAACTATAAAACTCTTAGAAGACAAATTCATGATCTTGTATTAGGTCATGGTTTCTTAAATATGAAACCAAAAGTACAAGCAACAAAAGAGAAAACAGATAAATTGCACGTCAC
>NW_027759575.1:0-299 GCF_054177405.1 Leptonychotes weddellii
GCCTGCACGGGGGTTCCGGGAAGGCTGCAGGCGCTGCCCCCTGCCCCTCGTCTCCCCTTCGGAGGCGCCCGGACCCTGCCCTGTTGTGGTCTGCGACCCCGCTTAATAACTGCTGTCCCGGGGCCGTTTTGCTGCTTGGGAGGGAAACGAAATCTCTCCCCGTTTGTGGGCGGTCAGGTTTCCGTCCCAGGGGTCGCAGTTGGACGCGGGTTTTCTGCCAGGGGCATTGCCCCCCTAACTCCCTGCACGTCCTTTTCCAGCTCAGCGTGTACACCACCACGCGGTCCAACCTTGGTGCT
>NW_027759576.1:0-299 GCF_054177405.1 Leptonychotes weddellii
AAGCACAGGGGACCTGGACTTGCAGCTGGTGTCAGAAGTAGGAGCGAGGGGGCCGTCTTGTGGGATGGAGCCCTTAACCTGCGGGATCTGACGCTGGCTCCAGGTAGGCGGTGTGAGGGCTGAGTTAACTGTTCGGTGGTGTTGGAAAAACTACCTTAACTACAATGCGCTACTAGAAATTCTAAAACACACACACACATACACACACACAACCATTTTGCAATTGTCTCATTCTTTTTACCTGGAAAATAATTCAAAGAATTTGCTTTTGCTTTTTTTAAAATAATCTTTTTGAAATA
>NW_027759577.1:0-299 GCF_054177405.1 Leptonychotes weddellii
ATGCATCGAGTTTTCTTCTTCAAATTGCCAGTTCACAAACAGTAGATTCAAGTGGGTCTCTCTAACTGATGGAGCCTAAGGTCAAATGTTGGGGAATTTGGGGCGCCTGGGTGGCTCAGTTGGTTGAGCGACTGCCTTCGGCTCAGGTCATGATCCTGGAGTCCCGGGATCGAGTCCCGCATCGGGCTCCCTGCTCGGCGGGGAGTCTGCTTCTCCCTCTGACCCTCCTCCCTCTCATGCTCTCTGTCTCTCATTCTCTCTCTCAAATAAATAAATAAAATCTTTAAAAAAAAAAAAAA
>NW_027759578.1:0-299 GCF_054177405.1 Leptonychotes weddellii
GAGACACAGCGAGAGAGGGAACACAAGCAGGGGAAGTGGGAGAGGAAGAAGCAGGCCCGCTGAGCAGGGAGCCTGACACGGGGCTCGATCCCAGGACCATGGGATCATGACCTGAGCTGAAGGCAGACGCTTAACGACTGAACCACCCAAGAGCCCCTCCCTGTGAGCTTTAAATGGAGCCCCTTGTGGAGCCAGGGTCCGCCCTCCATCCCCTGCTGACACCTGCTGAGTTAGAACAAGATATTTATTTAGACTCTCCCTCCTCTGGGCAGAGCATCGCCAAACCTCTGTGGATTTAT
>NW_027759579.1:0-4133 GCF_054177405.1 Leptonychotes weddellii
GTTCCATCACTTGCCAGAAGCGGCCGACGGAGGCCCCTCCCCCACCATCTATCCTCCCGAATATCGCCTCGGATTCACTTCTCCGCAAGTCCTACCTTCCAGAAAGTGGTCGCTTTTCTGATGAGAGAGTTGTTGCTCTTCTTTTCTTCAATCTCCTGTTGAGTTTGTAGGTGTTCAGAATGGTTTGATCCCTATCCAGCTGAATTTCTGAGAGGAGACAAAATCCAGGTCTCCTACTCCTCCGCCATCTTGCTCCCAATAAGAGAGGTTTTGAGCAAAATCTGCTAAGAAGTAGTTTAAAATTATAATCAAATTAAATTTGATAATTCTAAATTACTATTTATTATTTTTAATACGTCTTTTTTTAAAGCTTAATATATTTATAGAGTAAGACTAACACACGTGTGTTTGTGTGTATGTCTACAGTTGTACTACATATGTGTATATAATATATAGAGAGAGATATGTTACTATTTAATCTGATAATAACCCATTCAGTCAGAAGCAATACAAAATATCAAGTGAATTAATGGCAGAGAAATAATGGAAATTCCAAAATAATAGAAAAAAGGAGGATTAACATATGTGAGAAAAATTGCATTCAAAATTATAAAATTGGGGACAGATTCCAGGATGGATCCCTTTAGAAGAGAAAAAAAAATAGTGCATTTATAAAATGGGGAATGATTGGATATGTATAAGTGTTAGAACAATTTGGTTCTTAGCTACAAAAAATGAATAGCTGCTCATCAGTTTAGCAGTATAGTTAAAATAAGTGGGCACGAGACAAAAATGAAATTGAACAGTTCAGAAGAAACAGAAATATAACAGATATTATGAGATAATGTTACCTATTGGTCTCAGCAAACATCAGAATTCGAAGAAGAATTAGTGGGCATCTATAAAGTATTAGAAAATTGAATCTAGGAGAAAAGTTCACAAAAGGAGAATTTTGTACCAAAAACAAAATATATGTTCTTTGGGTATCTTATTTTATAACAGTGAATAACATGTAACTTAGAAACAATATATAAAATGAAAAAAAGGTATTTTGGAAAAATATATTTTCTCCTACCACATTTTCTCTTGTTAAAATAAATATGTTAGTTTGTGACACTCAGTATTCTAAGAATCAGGAATAGAACAGCAAATGCTTATATTGCTTCTTTTTCTTTAACACCTGCCGCTCTGTCAATTATCTAGTAGAGGACACTCACCAAACATTGTTGATGGAAAACGATGGAAGATAAGCACAGAATTTGATTAACGATGTTCTTTTATTAAATATCTTTAAGCAAATTGAATTTCTCCTATAAGGAAAATATAAAACAACATAGCTTTAGTAATTTTATTTTACCTTTAGTGAACCACTAGTAAGTGATATCTATTAAAAAAACTTTAATTCAGACACATTGGCGTATATTTTTTAATCATGAGCATTTCACTGAAACATTGACTGGTTAGGATGACTGAATCTGCCACTTCCCAATTTTCTATTAAAACTCTAACTTTAATTTGAATAATGACAGTTTATAATAGCATTGAAATTTCATATAACAGAAGTCAGTTAGCAGAAACTCAGTGTTTCACTAAGTGAACTGAGAATTGAAATGGGAGATAAAATCATAGTTTATGTTTGTGCCAACTTCTGGACTGAAAATGCATAATTTGCCTGGTACAGATAGTTACAATATATTGCCCTTTTCTTTCTTTTTTTTTTTTTAAAGATTTTATTTATTTATTTGACAGAGACAGAGATAGCGAGAGCAGGAACACAAGCAGCGGGAGTGGGAGAGGGAGAAGCAGGCTTCCCGAGGAGCAGGGAACCCGATGGGGGGCTCGATCCCAGGACCCTGGGATCATGACCTGAGCCGAAGGCAGACGCTTAATGACTGAGCCACCCAGACGCCCATATTGCCCTTTTCTTAAGAAAGCTTGTATACAGCTTTGCACAACCAGAAAACTGAACATCTTTCTCTCCCTTCCATGAGCGTGGTTTTCTGAAATAGCCACATCCCTTAACTTCTATCACTCAGGACCCACTACCGATACCTTCTCTTTCTTTAAACATTCACAGCTAGAAGAATAAGAAAAGTGGGAATGGCTAACTGTTTCTTAGCCAGTACAGTGCTCATGGGTAAAGACAAACACAGATAGACGTAGAGATTTGGTTGTTGGAAATGTTAGGGCAGAGGCTCTGAGATTTGATTTACTATGAGTTGCGTGTAGTATTTGTTTAAAAGGAAAACAAAACAAAATAATTTGTGTCCTGTTATTCACTATATATCATCTCTTCCCTGTCATATGAGGATGGCAAGTTTGGGAACCACCTCCCACAGCCAACTAAATCAATCCTGATTATGCAGAGAAATTACGCTAAGATGGGCACAATAGCCAGACTTCTGGAGTTGAGACTTGAGAGAGGTACACCATTCCCTTCCCAAAATAATGATTGAGAGAGTGATAAGATAAAGACAAGACAGGTGCACCGTATGTTGGCAATCCAGACCATACAACATCTTTCTTTTGATAGGGATCAAGAGACATAAAACAAAGAGATAAATCCCCCCACCATACATGTGCATTAAAAATAGTGGATTTTTGAAAATGTTCCTTAAGACAAAAACATAGCGATATTAATTGGAAAGGGGAAAGTATATATCTGAAAATAATTTTAAAAATAAGAAGTAGAGTAGAAAATCTAGAGCAGACTTCAAAATCTGCATTTTTGGTAACGAAGAGTCTAATTGGCGTTACAGAAAATCAGTTAAATGGCATTGATGTAAAACAAGAGAAGATTTTTAAGAACATGAAGGACAACTAAATGAATGAATTAAAAAGCATATAATATAAATATTATAGATGTGGAGATAAGAATATAATTAAAATAATAGTCATAATAATAAATAATACATATTCCTGGAATATAAACTCAGAAACCCACAGAAGCAATAATCCCTATCCTGGTAGTGCAAGTAGATAAAATTCTAAATCTCAAATATGATTCAGTGTGTTTTAAGAAAAAATACATATTCTAGTCTCTCAGAAAGAAAAAGCATGTAAAAATTAATTGAAAAAATTCAGCGTGACTTAAATTTCTTTGCAGTTATATGAACAGAAGTTAGTTAAGAAAAGTAAAAAGTCGAAAGAGTTATGAGGGCAACTTTTGCAAAATTCTAGTTAAGACAGCTGAATTCTAGTTAAAATGTGAAGACAAAAGAAAGATATTTTCAGATATGCAAGAGCTCTGAAAAAATATACACAATTAGTGTTACTTAAAAATTATCGAAGTTTCAACTCTAATAGAGAATAATTGAAATTAAGAATTTAGGAACTAGAAGGCTATAATATAAAAGAAATTGTGATAGGTCTAATTATATGCATAGAATGATGAATATGATATTATTATCAATGACTAACATGATACTTGTAGAAATCTAGGCTATGATTAATCAGAAAAACAAATTATTTCAAGTAGACTTTGTTAGAGCAGAGAAAAATTTAAACAATATTATTGTCTAACAATATGGTTAAGCTAGTTATGATATAAAAATAGTTATGATATGTGGACTATATAATCATTTATTGAGTATATGCTAGGTATGTAACAGTGCTAGAGGGCTTAAATATATTTTATAAGAATATATGAAGTGCCCTGCAAAGAAGATATTGTTATCTTATTTTACATGTTTAGATAGTTACATCTTTTACACACCTGAACAGAATTAAAAAGATTAATCCAGGTCAAAGGCCAGTTATTGCCTGAGCTGGAATTCACAAATAAATGTAGCTAGCTCTAAACAGCTCTCTCCACCACAATACCCTCTCTCAATACTACTGAAAATTATATACACATGTTAAATCATTTCTACAAATGGTTTTGAATTATACGGGGAGATGCCTATGTTTTGATAATAAAGATAAAAGCAGGATACAAAAGTACAGGTAAGTATGAATTCATTTATGTTTAAATGTATCACAAAAAAAAGGGCTGCAAAGGAATATACCAAATGATTATTAGCTCTTGGATGACTATCTCCTTGTGTTTTCCAAATTTCCTGTAAATGAACATTAATCACTTTTGTAATTAAAGGACAATTAAAGATCATTATTTTTTTTTAATTTTTTTTTTT
>NW_027759580.1:0-299 GCF_054177405.1 Leptonychotes weddellii
TGGTGTTTAGAACAACCACTCTTACGCTGTGTAAAATGACCTCCCAGGATATTTTGCTGTTTTTCCCCAGGTCTGGGCTTGCAGGAAGCCTTAATAAATATTTGCTCTAAATTTTATCTGTTCATATAATTTTAACTGAATCATTTGTTAATGGGAAAACATTCCTCAAATCATCTGTATGTATTCTGTTTGACCTAATGCTCAGCTGTCGCAAATCACTTTTCTGGAGGAGCCTTCCCTGGCCACACTAGCAGAAACAGCGGAAGCTTGCCTCGTTCTCCATTCCTCTAGCTTGCTTT
>NW_027759581.1:0-299 GCF_054177405.1 Leptonychotes weddellii
TCTAGTATTTAGACTACTGCTTTGAAAAACTATTTCCAAACAAAACCTCACATGCAGTTATGCGCACTAGCTCTATTCATAATGGTTACAAACTTAAAGAAACCAGGATGTCCTTCCATAAATGACTCCATAAGCAAACTGAGTGCATCCATGTGAAGGAAGCAGAATATGCCACGCAAAATATGCCCCTTTGGCACAAAGGTTATTTGGGCTGATTAATTTTAAGAAACAGCAGACATGGGAGAATCTCTGAAAACTGGGTAAAAGTTGCCATTTGGTGAGTGAAATGTACGCTTATA
>NW_027759582.1:0-299 GCF_054177405.1 Leptonychotes weddellii
ACACATATCACACGTGTGATTCCTATCCTCCATTCACAGGCTTCCCGCAGCGTCCTCACGCCGAGCATGCAAAGGCGGGGGCACAGGCCTGGCTGCCCCAGGACGGGCACAGGGCGGGGAAGAGGCGTCTGCAAACACATGAGTCTGGGAGCAGGAGGAGGAGCTGAGGACAAGAGCCTGTCCTGGCTCAGGGGTCAGCATGAGCCGGCCACGTGCCTGGGACAGGTGCACCTCTGCATGGGTGGGGGGCGTGTGGAAGCGTGTCTGGCCCCCACGGAGCCCCAGGCAGGCCAGTCCAG
>NW_027759583.1:0-299 GCF_054177405.1 Leptonychotes weddellii
CCCCCCCCCAAAAAGAAGAATGGTACATCCCGTGAGTCTGGATGCATTCCATGCAGTATTCCTCCAGCTGTGATCTGAGCTGCCTGCTTTGGTGGTGTTACCGCGGGATGGCAGAGAGAGAGTGGGGCAGTTTGAGTCATGAAACACAGCCTCCAGGACCAGACCCAGACCCAAATCAGACTCTTTGGGATTGGGGCCCAGGAACCTAAATTGAAAAACCTGGTGGTTGGGGCGCCTGGGTGGCTCAGTTGGTTAAGCGACTGCCTTCAGTTCGGGTCATGATCCCGGGGTCCTGGGAT
>NW_027759584.1:0-299 GCF_054177405.1 Leptonychotes weddellii
TATGCAAGGATGGAGGAATTTATATCAAATGAAAAAACAGATAAGGCCGTGGTCAGAGATCTAAGCCAAACACATATAAATAATATGGTCAATGGAGAATTTAAGGCAACATTCATAAGGATACTCACTTAGCCTGAGAAAAGAATGGAAGACATCCGAGAGACCTTTACCACAGAGATAAAAGTTAAAAAAAAAAAAAAGAATCAATCAGAAATGAAGAATGCAATAAATGGGATTGGAAACAGGCTTGATGCAAAGAGAAGGATGCAAGAAACAGAAGAATGAATTAGTGACCAAGA
>NW_027759585.1:0-299 GCF_054177405.1 Leptonychotes weddellii
AATAGAGTAATAATTTGAAGACCCAAGGGAAAATAAATTTTAACCTACAATTCTACACCCAGCAAAACTAGCATTGAGTGCAAGGGCAGAAATCATTTCAATATGCAAGAATTGGGAATTTTTATTCATCACAAACCTTTTCTTGGAGAAACTCCAAAGAAGAAACTGTAGTGAACAAAGACACAAATCAATCATATAAGGAAGTCTAAATAATGGTTGATAAACACTGTTTAATAAAATGATTCACAAGCTGAATCTAAAAATCCCAATGCCTGCAAGGTGTGAGACAGGAATGTTGA
>NW_027759586.1:0-299 GCF_054177405.1 Leptonychotes weddellii
CGGCCGGGAGCCTGCTTCTCCCTCTCCCGCTCCCCCTGCTTGTGTTCCCTCCCTTGCTGTGTTTCTCTCTGTCAAATAAATAAATAAAAATTAAAAAAAAAAAAAAGAAAACAACCTGTGTTTACTACCATTCTAGGAAGAAATATAGGCAATTTAAAGTTTGCTACTAGTTAATAGTACAAACAAATAAAAAGACAAAATTATTTTCAAGTACTTAGGAAAAAACTTCAGGAGAATTTGCTGTCAACCATATCGATTAAGATTATTCTTATCTTCTCATTAAAAGAGGAAATGCACCT
>NW_027759587.1:0-299 GCF_054177405.1 Leptonychotes weddellii
TTTTTAAAGATTTTATTTATTTATTTGAGACAGAGAGAATGAGAGAGACAGAGAGCACATGAGAGGGGGGAGGGTCAGAGGGAGAAGCAGGCTCCCTGCCGAGCAGGGAGCCCGATGTGGGACTCGATCCCGGGACTCCAGGATCATGACCTGAGCCGAAGGCAGTCGCTTAACCAACTGAGCCACCCAGGCGCCCCAGTACAGGTGTATTTTATAGGAAAAGACGAAATAGTAAGCATACCACGCAGAAGAAAGAGATTGTCTTTTATAGTTAGTTTCTTTTTTATTTGATTTTTTTA
>NW_027759588.1:0-299 GCF_054177405.1 Leptonychotes weddellii
TTGTAATAAAACCTCTCATGGTATAATCTTCAGGGTTAGTAAAAAGGAGTATCATTCATTTCCAGAAGTACTCATTTTTGGCTGGTATAAAAATCTATCTGAAATAGTTACAACTGGTAGCTAGGCCCAAAATAGGTTACAATGTTTAAAAGGAAAATAGACTAAAAGACTAGTGTAAGTATAAAGCAAAGTTATTTAAGGACTAGAACTACCCTGGACTTTGATATATATTATTACCAGGGCTGTCTGAAATAACAGAACAAAGTCAGATCAGAAGTGCCACACATGTGTTAGCTAAT
>NW_027759589.1:0-299 GCF_054177405.1 Leptonychotes weddellii
TGTAGATACGTAGGCAAGAAAAGGCCAGAAACAGCGGGATCTGGCTGTGGGGACTCATTAGCGGTCCATTGTTTAGGTCATTGTTTTGCATATGAGTCACTAACACCTGAGTTGGGGGTCATTTGCTCTCACTGCCCCTAAGTTAGTACAGTCATATAGCTAACATTTATTGGTTTCCTACAATATACCAGGCATTGCGTTTGATGTTTGATGAGCATTATCGTATTTGATCCTCCTGATAAATCCTATGAGTTCGGGTAATAACATTCTCATCATCCCTATTTTATAGAGGGGGAAAC
>NW_027759590.1:0-4133 GCF_054177405.1 Leptonychotes weddellii
CCCTTAGAGACTCTATGTTGCCATTAATTGATTTCTCTATTCTAGCTATTGTCTTCACAATTGCTAGCCTGAATTCCATCTCCAACATCTTGATTATATCTGAATCCATTTGTAAATCTGTGGCATAAGTCATAATCTCTGAGTCTTTCCTATTTGGGGGGTTCCTCCTCCTAGTCATTCTGTTAATGGGTGGTTGAGGGAATGTATAGAGTCCAAATTATTGACCACAACCCAAGCAAGATGCACCTGTTTTCTAGGGACCTTAGGGTTGCTGGCCTCTTGTTTTCCCAGCCTGTCTTCTGGGGGAGGGGCCTGCCATGCTGTTATTCAGGCAACCCTGTTTGGGCAGAGTTGCCCTGCCCCCTGTGGCAGGGGATGGGCTTGGTGGGAACCAGTTTTTTGGGGCTTTTGTTCTCTGGTGGCTTTCCACGTCTCTTCCGAGAGTCAGAGCAGAAGAGACTGTTTCCAACCCTCTGCCTCAGAGCAGAGAGATTGCAGTCTGTGCTTCAGTGAGCTCTCCAGGCCACACTATCTCTATTTCTGTCTGTGCTGCTATAAACTGCAGTCCTGGGTTGTGTACCCCTCAGCAGCTCTCCCAGTCCTCATCTCCAGGTCGGGGCATGTCTCTGCCCTTTGCGCTTCTAAAACCACCAGCTACCTCCCGTTCCCACGCCCGGCCCTGCCGCTCTGGTTTCCATCTAATGTCCTTTCCCCACCGCTACCGGTGTGTGAGTCCATACCCCATCCCCAGCATGAGAGGCTATCGCTCACTGGCGGTGTAGGACCCCCATGGCCAGGCTCCCTCCAACTGCCATTTATCCTCCAGTATCTGCCCGTGGAATCATGGCTCCCCGCTTTGTACCTCAAAACTAACCACCTGCAATATTCTGTTGGTAGAGATCCAGATCTTCTTACATCTCAGGCTGATTTCGTGGGTGTTCAGAATGGTCTGGCAGATATCCAGCTCAGTTCCGGGGACTGGTTGGATTAGGGTCCCCTACTCCTCCACCATCTTTTCCCAGCCCAGCAGACTTCTTTCAATCCTAAAATTTCCTGGAGAACAAGGGGGATGAGAAAGAAAAATCATTGGTCCAAATGTCTTACTGCCCTCTAGTGGTTATATGTGGCATAAGTCTTAGAGAATATTTAAATGTTTCTCACATTAGGTGACTTGTGAGATGCTTAAAAGGAACAAACTTATGATTTCTCTGGTTTGGAAAACTATTTTTATTATCACTTTCCTAAATATGATTAAACATAAGCTGGTATGCTCATAAGTCCCTATAAAATTATAAAACTAATACACATTAATTAAAAAATATTGAGGATTTCAAATAAATGATGTTAGTGTGATGGATTAAAAATAATATTAATATGGTAGATGTGGCTCTTTTTCTAAAACTAAATTTTGGCTCAAGGCCAAAAGCAGTCCTTTCTCTTACTATGCATATTTTTTTGTTTGTTTGGTTTTTGGTTTTTTGCCTTTGGCATATTCATATTGCCCATACTAATATATAACATTAGAAATCTCAATTCTTCAATGGTTTTATCTATCACACTATCAGGAAATCTTTATTTCTACAACTTGAATTAATGGGAAGGTGTTGTCTGTATCTCATTTTTCCATGAGTGTTTTTGCAGGACTGTTTCAGATAATGAGGTATTGCTTGGTATAAGTGAAAATATAAAAATGAATCCTAAAATCCATGTTGGCTGTGGGTTATGAGGCATCCTATGGATGATCTGGAAAAATACTGAAATTAATGCTTAAAAGATTAAAACTCTGAGGCAGAGATTGTAGGTCACTGAGGGTATATCCATTGATTACCAAGGAGTCTCAGACTCTAGTTTTAAAGCATAGTTTACTCTAACTTCTTCATATTTCACATGAGAAAACTGAAATCAAAGAAATAAAGCCATATACTTAAGGGGTCACAATTAGTTAACAGTGAATCCTGTCGTAGGACCCAGATCTTAGTACTTTCATGCCATTATGTGTTCACTAAACCGTTTTTTTTTTTTTAAAGATTTTATTTATTTATTCATGAGAGACAGAGACAGAGAGAGAGAGGCAGAGGGAGAAGCAGGCTCCCAAGGAGCAGGATGCCCGATGCGGGACTCGATCCCAGGACCCTGAGATCATGACCTGAGCCGAAGGCAGACGCTTAACCATCTGAGCCACCCAGGCGCCCTTCACTAAACCGTTTTGATAGAGAGGGAAAGACACAAGGGACTGGAAATAATATTTTCTGTTTCTGCACTGGATTTTAGTTAAGGTAATAGAATTTTTATCTAACACTTTTTAAATCATGAAATTTTTGAGAACAGTATTGTTTTTGGCCATTTATCAAAGAGCAAGAATAAGTTGAATCTCTCTCTCTCTCTATATCTCCATCTAACTATATCATCCATATCTATCTATCTAATTTAGAATATGGGAAATTTGGATTAGCCAGTGATCTGAAAACAGATTTTAGAGTAGTGTTTAACATATATTAATTATCATGATTACTTTTCTTTATGTCTCTCATCTAAAAGACATCTTTACATTGTTCCTTAGCAGGAAATCACCTAGTCTTTCACCATGATATGATGCTAGTTCTAACTTTTTACTAGATGCCTGGTTAGAGGTTCATAATTTTACTGATCTTTTGAAAGAACTAGTTTTTTGGTTTTGTTTATTTTCTCTATTGTTTTCTGTTTCTTTGCTTTCACTCTGAGCTTTTATTTATATTGATTTGCATTTAATGTACTTTTTCTTTTTCTGGTGTCTTAAGGTAGAAGTTGCAGTTATTTGTTTGGGACCCTTTATCTTTTCTTCTTTACTAACGTTTTCAGTACTATTTCCCTCTAACCACGTTAGCCGAATCCCACAAATTTTGATATGTTGCGTTTTCACTTTCATTCAGGTAAAGCACTTTTTATTTTTGCTTGTGAATTCTTCATTGGCACATGGTTATTAAGAAGTGTGTAATCTGATTTTCAAATACACTCGATACATCTTTCTTTTATTGATTTCTAATTTTATTTCATTATGGTCAAAGAACGTACTTTGCAGGATTTCAGTCTTTTTAAATTTACTGAGAATAGTTTTATGATCCATGATACAGCCTATCTTGCTAAATTTTCCTTGTGCACTTGAAAGAATGTGCATTCTTCTGTTGTTGGTGGGAGTTGTCTATAGATGTCAATTGGGTCACATTTTTTGATAGGGTTGGTAAAATTTTCTATAGAAAATTTCTATAGAAACGATTTTCTATCTATTTTTAGCATCAATTATTGAAGGAAAAAAAAGGTTGGATTCTCTTACTACAGTGATGGGTTTGTCTAATTTCTCATGGCAGTCCCATCAGTTTTTGTTTCAGGTATTTTGAATCCCTCTTTTTAGGAACATAAACATTTGGGAGTGCTAATTCTTGATGAATGGACCCACTTATTATGTTGAAATAACACTCTTTATCCTTTATTCTCTCCTCACTTGCCTGGTATTAGAGCCACTCTGGTTTTCCTCTGATCAGTGTATATTTCTAACTTTTTGTTTTTAACCTATGTGGTTCTTTATAGTTAAAGTGTGTTTTTAATAGGCAGCATATTGATGAGTATTGCTTTTTTTTTACAATTCAACTTGGCAATCTCTCACTTTTAACTGAGTTGTTTAGATAATTTTCCTTTAATGCAATTATTGATAATGGTTAGGTTTAAATTTACCATCTGATATGTCTTTGCTATTTGTCCCATTTGTTCTTTATTCTCTAGAATGTCAATTGTGCTCTTAGACCCACCAAATGTATTTTTCACTTCTGATATTGTATTTCAATCTCTAGAAGTTTAATTTTGGCTTTTTGTTATTTATCTTCCACGTCTCTACTTAACATGCTCATTTTTTCCCTAAGTTATTGTACATATGGATTACAGTTACAGTGATTATATTGATGTCCTTGCCCACCAATTCTTCATCTGTGAAATATGTGATATGATTCCTCATTATGGGTTGTGTTTTTCTGCTTAATTCTTTGCCTGGTAAATTTTGATAGGATGCCAGATATTATGAATTTTACCTTCTGAGTGCTAGATATTTTTCATTTCTATATATATTCTTGGGATTTATTCAGTGACAAGGGTAAGTCACTTTG
>NW_027759591.1:0-299 GCF_054177405.1 Leptonychotes weddellii
TCTTTGTGAAGCGGCGCTTTCTTTCCCACCGTTGCGGGCCTGGCGCTGGAAACGCTTGCGGGGTGGGGGGCCGGGGTGTGACGAGCAGCCGAGCGTGTTCGCGGGCTACACAGGCTGCTTGGGATCACAAGCTTCGGCAAGAAGCTTCCAGGTGTCGGAAAGGAGAGCTGGGCAGGGGGTCATCAGGCCCCCCTGGCACGGAGCCGCCCCACTCCGGGCACACTTGCTGTCTGGGGCAGAGCCGGGTCTTTGGCTCGAGCGGTGGTCACTGCTCCCCACGAGCTCCCGGGTGAGCAGAG
>NW_027759592.1:0-299 GCF_054177405.1 Leptonychotes weddellii
CCCCCCCCCCACCCCCAGGGCTCAGCATGTGTGATACCCTGTTTTGCTGTCCTGTCACACCTCCCCAGGGGCAGAAACATCCAGACAAGGGGCGGGGGGTGAAGCAGGTAGCCCCAACCCTCCTGCCTTCTGGCCTCTGCTGGGTGGATCCCTGCACTGGCCTGAGGATGGTAGGCCCGAGACACACACACACACACACACACACACACACACACACGTATATATGCTGATCAACCCTCTGGCAGCTTCTGCCCACTTCCTGGGAGCTGGACATGGGCCCGAGACACACACACACACAC
>NW_027759593.1:0-299 GCF_054177405.1 Leptonychotes weddellii
TGTTCAATCTAGAGGTTTCTTGTACAAGTTCCAGCAAAGCAGGTTTTAAAGAGCCTCTATGGTTGATTGCCATTCTTGTGGCACTTATGTAAATAATCATACCAAGTCCTTTTTGAAACTATAATTACTTGGTGAGCAAATTACTGTTAATTTGGTTATACTTAGTAGAAATAAGGGTGATTGTAGAGAAAAAATGTTTCAATAACACACCAGAGTGATTACTTGATTCCAATCCTGTTCATTAAAATCTGGACTAGATCCTGATGTTCTCTAGCTTCCTAATATGTCCGACTACAAGT
>NW_027759594.1:0-299 GCF_054177405.1 Leptonychotes weddellii
GTGGTCAGGCCACTGGGCCACGCTGCCTGACCTCTGAGGGCCCAGCCCTGCAGCCTGGGATGCTTCCTTCCCAGAGTTCTCACGTTTGGGGTGGGGCTCAGTCACAGGGAGTTTCCATCCCACCTGATCCATCACAGGTGAAAGGGGGCACAGGTGAAAGGAAGAAAAAGAACTGCCCCCATCCCCCATGAAGGCAAAGCCTCAGAGAAAGCTGGGTGGACGCCCTCTCATGCCTCCCACCCCCATGACCTGTATTTCCTCGCTCAGGCCTGGCCTAGCCCCCCTTGATGCCTCCTGGG
>NW_027759595.1:0-299 GCF_054177405.1 Leptonychotes weddellii
AAAACAAGGGGTGTAGATGAGGAAACAACCAAGATCCTCACAAAGGTTGACATTTGAAATTTCTTTTCTCACATTTTTTTCCTGCTCTATAATCTTCATCACCTTTAATATCAGTAAAGGTGGTCCTAGACAAAATATGCTTTGCAAAGCGAAGGTTTCCATTAAATAGATCTTGGATTATTACATTTCTTTGCGGAGGTATAGGTGCAGAGTTACTCAAAACTATCTTTGCAGGCTCTACCAATTCTTTGTGGCATTTATACCAAAAGCTGATGGCTTGAATGGACAGGTGCATGGCT
>NW_027759596.1:0-299 GCF_054177405.1 Leptonychotes weddellii
CATAGTCACTGTAGAAAATTACTTCCTCCAACTGGGGTGTGTATATGGAGATTGATTGGTTTATTAAATCCTTAAGTATGGGAACCACGGGACTATTTTGGACCTCTTTTTAAAATATCTGCCGTTTAACTTACGTATAATAAAGTGCACAATTTTGAGGGCATAAATAGATGAGTCTGTACATATTTATAGACGTGGGGAACCACCAACCAGGTCAAGCCATAGAAGGATCCCTTGTGGCCTCTTGCAGTCAAACCGCCCCTAAGGGTAGCGAATATTCTGACTTCTATCACTTCAGA
>NW_027759597.1:0-299 GCF_054177405.1 Leptonychotes weddellii
GAGAGACACAGCGAGAGAGGGAATACAAGTAGGGGGAGTGGGAGAGGGAGAAGCAGGCTCCCCGCCGAGCAGGGAGCCCGATGTAGGGCTCGATCCCAGAACCCTGCGACCATGACCTGAGCTGAAGGCAGACGCTTAACAATTGAGCCACCCAGGCGCCCCCAGTTTGGTATTTTCTTACGAAATTTTATGTGTCGGTAGACACACACACACACACGCATTATGAGAAGCAGTCGCAGTGATTTATCTTGAGAAATGAAAAAATAAATGCATCCAAAAACCTGTATGTGAATATTCAT
>NW_027759598.1:0-299 GCF_054177405.1 Leptonychotes weddellii
AGGTATTTCCAAGACAATGTAACTACATCACAGTTGCCGCCTGGCTGACAGCAACTTAAAGACCATCCTGACTTCAGGGATATTAAAATGTCAAAAGATCTGAGAGGAAACACCTGTGTACCAGCACTTTGCTTCAGAAATACAGTCCCCAGCTCTGCTGACGCCCTTGTGTGGGCCTCCCTGCTCACGTCTCCGTCCTCCCCGTCCTGCAGACGTCTCCACTCCTGGCTCCTGTGTTTCCCGTGCTCTCATTTCTCTACTGTGATTCCAAACATGTGCCCTCAGCATGTATTTTCTGT
>NW_027759599.1:0-299 GCF_054177405.1 Leptonychotes weddellii
TTTTTTTTTTTTTTTTAAAGATTTTATTTATTTATTTGAGAGAGAGAGAATGAGAGAGAGCACATGAGAGGGGTTAGGGTCAGAGGGAGAAGCAGGCTCCCTGCCGAACAGGGAGCCCACCTTAGGGGTATTTTGATAAAAAAAAAAATAACATAAGTTAAAATTAAACCTATTGTTATTAGACCTGTAATCGCCATACATGTTGGAAGCCAAAAGGTCGCTAACAATTTGAATGAACTCCCTTTATCTTCTTCCTATTTGTGGTGTATTCGTGGGCATCCGTGCCCTACCTCTCCCTC
>NW_027759600.1:0-299 GCF_054177405.1 Leptonychotes weddellii
CATCAGATTTCATTGAAAGAAAGGGCTTTATGTTTTGAAAGGGGTTAAAAATCCAGAATGATATTTTAAAAATCTCCATTTAGAAAAGAATACTGAGGCCCAGAGAGGTGATGCAGTTGCCCCTAGTCACACTGGTTCATAGCAGAGGAAAGGGTCAGGGTCAAGTGCAAGCTCACTTCAGTGCCACTTTTTGCCATGCCCCTGGGACAGTCCTAAATGACACGGGAAGGGGTCAGGCAGCTTTCCTGCATCTTCCATCATTACCACCTGAAGCATGGGGTCTCCAAAGTGCTGTGGAG
>NW_027759601.1:0-4133 GCF_054177405.1 Leptonychotes weddellii
AATAAGGATGATCTCATCTGCATAGTAAACATAATAATGGTAAGCCACCAGCAGCATTCGCATAAAAACCAGGTATAAGACAAGGATATTTACCACAATTGCTAGTATTTAGTATTGTTCCAGATATTCTAAATGAGCAATAAGACAAGAAAAAGATATTAAAACAGAGCTATCATAAAAGAGAAGCCCAAGTGTGATTATTTACAGATCATATAATTATTCAGAAACTCCAAGAGCCAACTAAAACTTACTTGAACTAATAAAATAATTCAGAAAGGTGCCAAGCTAAAAAAATTCATGAAGCTCTCCTATAACTTGCACTGCCAGTTCAAAAAGACAACGGGAAAATATTCCACTCATAATAGCCAATATGTATATACAGCACCAATAAATAAACCAAAAAATCAATTATGAGTTCCAGTATAAAAATATCAAAATGGAGAAAACTTGCATCTTAGAATTAGATTTATACAATAAGTGAATACAAATAACAAAATATAAAAGACTATCTCAATCGTAATAACTACCACATATTTACTGAATGTGTAATATGTACCAGTTATTACATGGAGATGAGTGTTTTACATGCATTATTTCATTTCCTACTTACAACAATTCACTCCTAGTTGGGATATGCCAAATATTATACCCAGTTTGTTCAAGGGCACAAATCTAATAGGTGGAAAATCCTGGATTCAAATCCAGCCAAATCTGCCATGCTCTTGATCACAAACTCTATGACAACTATCTGCCCCCCACTGGTTTGGGAGCATCTTGTTCTACAGTCCTGTGTTGTGTGTCAGTAAATGATATGCCAAGAAGAGCTCATGAGAGTCAAAATGTTTCCACATCACTATTCACGAAAACTTCCCCAGTGGAGAAAAGCAACAAGGGGCTTTGAAGGAAACCACTGGTAAAGTCCAGGTCCTCAGCTTGTGGTATGTCACCCAAATACATTTGGACACTCTGTCGTGGCTGTTGTTTTGGGCTCTCGCCCAAGACTTTGTGTAAGACCTTGGACAAGCAAGTTTGCCTTTGCTGAGCTGAGTACTCTGTCAACATTCAAAATAATGCTGAGGCAGCCACAGCACAGGCCAGGAAGGGATGTCCAGGGCCATGACATTTTGCAGAGGACATCCCTTATTCATCACTGTGTTTCAAGTTCAGACCTGCCCTTGGAACCTCTTCCAGAGTCTCCAACTGGAGATTAAAACAACACTTGAACTATTGGTGGGGAAGGGAATGAGACCCCACATTCCTAAAACCACAGGCCTTCCTTGCAAGCCCTGCTCTCCAGGGTAGACACTTAGAAAACATTCCCAGACTTCTCTATATGATCTTAATGGAGGCCTGGGAGTGGGGAGTGGGGGTTGGGGGGAGAACCATTTGTTGTCTGTAAATTTTTAAGTTTATATAATGCATTCATTTAATTTTTTAAAAACCCTTCTGTCATGCCTTGGTTCCTTGATCCCCTGTGAATGGCCTTATATATATATATATATATATACACACACACACACACACACATATATATATATAAAGATGCATATAAAGGAAGAAGAACCCTATTGGGAAAGCAGCCTGTAGGTACCTTCATTTAATTCCCTTTAAAATGGGAATGGTAGAGTGTAAGAAGGGACCTGAGGAGACATCTCACTGCTTCTCTCCCCTCAGCTCCCATGCAGATGTCCCTGGACTATCAGGGAGGGGCACCCCATATTAGTTCTACTGTGTACTCTGGGAAGCCCTTTAGTGATTGTAAGGCTATCTCACATCTCACCTGGAATTCCTTTCCTTCTCACCTCTCCAGGAGAGACAGTCCACTGGGGAGGGTCTGCATGTGTCACGTGGACATGCTTGCTGAATCAGAGACCACAGGGGTCTTACCAAGGAGGCAATGTCAGCATTTTCCTGGGTCCCTTGGGTTGTTCTCTCCACTGGTTTTTCTACCTATCCCCAACTCTCTATATCTTTACCTCTTCCTCCTGCATTCTTTTGTATTTCAGCAAAAGATACCATCATCTGGCCACTTAATCACAATAGATACCCTTGACTTCTCTCTCTTACCCATCAGGTTCACTCCATTTACTCATCGTGAATCAGTATTCTTCTCTCCATTTCCATAGGAAGACTGCTACCATGTTACTTGTCACAAACTAAATAAATGCCTTACTTAATGTCCCACTTTTGTTCATTTATTCATAAAAATACTGAACCCCTGCTATCTTCCAGGAACTACTCTAGGTGCTGGAACACGTGGTAAACAAATAAAAACAAGTAAGCAAAAAACCGTCTGGGGAAATGGGATGGGGAGCAAAGAGTAGCCCATTCCTGGCACAAGTATCAGGAAGGCTCCTGATTAAATGACAAAGAGGCTCTTCTGCTCCCACCCCCTCAAGTGCCTCCCACACTCCACAGGGCAGCCAGACCATCTTTTCAAGAAGCAAATCAGATCGAGTTACCTTTCTACTAGGAAACATCCACTGGCATTTTGAATAACATTCATCGCTCTCCATCATTCTTTTTGGTCACTGTAATCAAGGGGCCTCAAAAGAGTATTTGACAAATAAATCAACAGTTTTACCATCACAGTGAATATTTACTCTATGCTCATTGCATGCTCAGTACTCCATCTGGTATTATGATTGGAAATATCGAAGGAATTTATAAGACATACTCCTTAACTCCAGGGCTTACAATCCAATCATTGAAGCAACTATTTATTAAGCACCTATTATGTACCAGGAGTTTGATGGCAAAATACAAGTGAAGTGCCATTTCATTGTAGCATTTTGTCCTCCCAGTCAGTCCATAAGCTCCCTTCTAAGCTTGTCATCTTTTCACAGCTGTTCATACACTGTCTGGTACATGGTGGGTACTCATTAAAAGTAATGAATCGACTAACATTGTGTATGTTAATTAGACAGGATGTTTGCTGCCAAGCCAGGCAAACTATTACATAGTTATGTCTTTATGACACAATATCAACCACAGTAAGTACTAGCATTTACTGAGCACTAGATTAACTGCTTTCTTCATGGTGTCTCATTTAATCAGCACTACACCCCTGAGATGGAGGCTGTTATTCCCATTTTACAAAGTGGTAAAGAGAGGTTCAGCAGAGAGAAAATGGCAGACTCAGAATTCACACCAAGACTTCAAAGCCAGAATCAGCTGGTGTGGCCAGCCACAGCAGAGGCCACAAAATGGGGCACTTTCCGCTAGTCGTCCCCCGACATGTCCCACACAGAGACGGCCATGCTCTTCACCCACATCATCAAATAATTCCCTCCCAATAGCACCTGGAGGGATGCAGTGAATACTACTAAAGCATAAAATGAAGGATTTCTGTTTTTATAAATACTTGTGGTTCACACAGGGGAAACGTGTATACAGCAAGGAGTATAGGTTCTGCAGGCTGACTGCATGAGCTCAAATGCCATTTGGGACACTCCCTGACTAATTCGTCGGTATGGGCCTCAGCGTCCCTATGGACCAAAAGGAGAAAATATTTTATAGTACCAATAAGTGCCTTAGCATGGTGCTGGGCTCTTATTTTTTAAGCTATTTTATAAACAAATGTCATTTTTCTTTTTTTTTTAAATTTTATTATGTTATCTTAGTCACCATACTATACATCATTGGTTTTTGATATGGTGATCCACGATCCATTGTTTTCGTATAACACCCAGTGCTCCATGCAGTACGTGCCCTCCTTAATACTCATCACCAGGCTAACCAATCCCCCCTCCCCCCTCCCCTCTAAAACCCTGTTTGTTTCTCAGGTCCATAGTCTCTCCTGGTTCATCTCTCCCTCCAATGCCCCCCCCATTTTTCCCTTCCGTCTCCTAATGTCCTCCATGCTATTCCTTATGTTCCACAAATAAGTGAAACCATATGGTAATTGACTTTCTCTGCTTGACTTATTTCACTTAGCATAATCTCCTCCAGTCGCATCCATGTTGATGTAAAAGTTGGGTATTCATCCTTTCTGATCGCTGAGTAATATTCCATTGTACATAAGGACCACATCTTCTTATCCATTCATCTGTTGAAGGGCATCTCGGCTCTTTCCACAGTTTGGCTATTGCGGACGTTGCTGCTATGAACATTGGGGTGCATATGGCCCTTCT
>NW_027759602.1:0-299 GCF_054177405.1 Leptonychotes weddellii
CAAGCCTCAATACACATAAAGAAAGACAACAAAATCTAAATATTCGGAAACATAGCTTACGTAATATCTAGCATCAAATGCAAAAATTACCAGATACGCAAAGAAGCATAAAATGTAACTCAGAGTCAGAAGAAAAATCAACCAATAAAAACACACCTAGAGGGGCACCTGGGTGGCTCAGTCGGTTAAGTATCAGACTAATGATTCTGGCTCAGGTCATGATCTCAGGGTTGTAAGATGGAGCCCTGTGTTGGCCTTCATGCTCAGTGCAGAGACTGCTTAAGATTCCACTTGAGATT
>NW_027759603.1:0-299 GCF_054177405.1 Leptonychotes weddellii
TTTTTTAAAGATTTTATTTATTTATCTGAGACAGAGAGAATGAGAGAGAGAGAGCACATGAGAGGGGGGAGGGTCAGAGGGAGAAGCAGACTCCCTGCCAAGCAGGGAGCCGGATGCGGGACTCGATCCAGGGACTCCAGGATCATGACCTGAGCTGAAGGCAGTCGCTTAACCAACTGAGCCACCCAGGCGCCCCAAGAGGCACTGTCTTTATACGTAGTAGAGTAGAACTGGCATTGTAGGGAAGATCAAGGACTTGGAAGTCAGAGAAAGCGGACTCTGGCACTCACTCACCTTGA
>NW_027759604.1:0-299 GCF_054177405.1 Leptonychotes weddellii
ATATCAGTGAGATCATATGATACATGTCTTTCTCTGATTGACTTATTTCATTATATATTTTATCAGTTTTGTCCATATGGTATCCACTGCCATGGTAACAAGGACAGTTTTTGTTTAAATGCAGGTTCCTGGGCCTGGTGGGACTCCAGCTGTGGGAATGCACAGTTCACTAGTGCTTTTGACCTGCAGTGGGCTCTCCTAGAGCCATAGCCAGGTAGGGTTTTCTCAACTAGACCCCAATATGGCCAATCCTTCCCTAGCAAGGCAAAGCTTAATATTGAGATGCTCAGGTCACAGAA
>NW_027759605.1:0-299 GCF_054177405.1 Leptonychotes weddellii
GGGCGCCTGGGTGGCTCAGTTGGTTAAGCGACTGCCTTCGGCTCAGGTCATGATCCTGGAGTCCCGGGATCGAGTCCCGCATCGGGCTCCATGCTCGGCGGGGAGTCTGCTTCTCCCTCTGACCCTCCTCCCTCTCATGCTCTCTGTCTCTCATTCTCTCTGTCTCAAATAAATAAATAAAATCTTTAAAAAAAAAAAAGATACAATGTATTATGATAAGTGAAATAGTAATATGCAACAGTTACTGACCACTATTAACAGGGGCCATGTTAAGCACTTTATACCTATACCTCTGTTTA
>NW_027759606.1:0-299 GCF_054177405.1 Leptonychotes weddellii
TTTTTTGAAGACCGAATTACGTTAGCCTTTAACCATTATAAAAGATTGGTGGTCATTTTAATGTTTTATTTATTCCTGTGTAAGAAAAACTATCCAGAATCATATTTCATAGAAAACACTGTTAGTATATTTAGTCCTATATTTAGATACTTTATTGCTTCACCTCCATGGACAAATAGGATAAAATTCTCAAGCAAAAGGATAGAGCCACTACTTCAGTGTTTAAAATTTATGAAGCAACACACAATCCTTGCCCACATGACTTTTCAAAGAACCATCTGTAAAAAAAAAAAAAAAAA
>NW_027759607.1:0-299 GCF_054177405.1 Leptonychotes weddellii
AAAAAAAGATTGATACTCTGAATTTAGATTCTTTTTTCCTCACAGAGGACATTTCCCTTTTGTAAAGAATTCCACTTCTTGGAGGTCTGAGATAAAATGTGGAAGAGACCACCATCACTCTACATTTTATGTAACATTATGCTCCTGGGACCCAAATCGTTTCTGCTTGGGTTACAAAATTTTATAGATTTTTGTTGGCTGGTTTGTATAGAGAAACAGCTGTTGCAGCTGTTAATTACAGCCCTCTCTCCTCTTAGGAACCAATTATGTGCCCATGAGGGTTGGATAAAGAAAGATTA
>NW_027759608.1:0-299 GCF_054177405.1 Leptonychotes weddellii
CCTGATGCGGGACTCGATCCCGGGACTCCAGGATCATGACCTGAGCCGAAGGCAGTCGCTTAACCAACTGAGCCACCCAGGCGCCCAAGGCAATCATGCTTTTAATGAAGAAACTGAGGAACACGAAAGCAATATGTTTTAGCCAAGGTCACGCAGGTATTATATATGGGCACCAGCATGAATCCTGAGTCAGCACGATCCAAAATCCTGTCTCTCCAGTGCTCCCAATCCCTTCTGTGTTGTACGTAACCAGTTAAATCTCTTTCTACACAGTTTATCAGAAGACCCTTAAGGGTAGG
>NW_027759609.1:0-299 GCF_054177405.1 Leptonychotes weddellii
TCAGGGGGGACAGGGACTGGCAGCCGAGCCAGATCCCACCCAGGCTGTGGGGGAGCAGAGGCAGCGGCGGGGCCGGCCCTGAGGCCCAGCTCCTGGCTTCCCGACTGAGGTCTGGGCTCAGAGACAACCTTCGGGAAAGGCCCGTAAATCGCCTGGAGCTGATGGAGGGGGACGGGGCCACACCACCCAGCGGCATTTGGATTCCGGCATGTTTATGGGCTTCGGAGACGCTTGCCAGGTGGAGACGGAGTCCTCAGCCTATTAATTTGCTAGTTAATCATGCAGGACATTTGGTAATT
>NW_027759610.1:0-299 GCF_054177405.1 Leptonychotes weddellii
AGGAGAGGCAGGACGCATTTGTCTGGACGTAGTTGACTCATCAGGTAGCCTACAGAGCAGCTGGGGAGGGCGTCAGGGCTGGGAGTGGGGTCAGTCGGTTGAGCATCTGACTCTTGATATTGGCTCAAGTCAAGGGTCCTGGGATGGAGCCCTGAGTCCGAGTCCGGCTCCCCGCTCAGCAGGGAGTCTGCTTGAGATTTGCTCCCTCCCCTGCCCCTCCCCCGCTTCTCATGCTCTCTCTCTCTCTCTCTCTGAGAAAAAAAAAAAAAAAAAGAACAGCTGGGAGGGAACCTAGCAGG
>NW_027759611.1:0-299 GCF_054177405.1 Leptonychotes weddellii
AATCTTTCTACAGGTCATGGGGCCTTGCACAAGAGCAGTGGGTTGTGGAGAGATGGAATGACTTGGCAGCCATATAAAGTGTGAGCCTTGGGGAAGAAGTCAGGCTACCGGTGCACATTTGGGAGTTATTTACGGAGGGTGAAAGTTGAAATGGTGGATTTAGTGAACTCACAGAATGAAAGACATTTACAAACACTAGAGAAAAATTCATAGGAAAGGGACAGGAAAAGATAAACGGACAAGACAAGAATCAACCAGGGAAGAAAATAAGAGCAGAAGGAATGGAAACCGAGGGAAGA
>NW_027759612.1:0-4133 GCF_054177405.1 Leptonychotes weddellii
CTTTGTGTTTGTTTTGATGCAAGTTCCATATACTGTTTTGGTGACTATAGCTTTGTAACAGTTTGAAAACAGGAAGTGTGATGCTTCCACCTTTGTTGTTCTTTCTCAGAACTGCTTTGGCGGTTTGGGGTCTTTTTTGTTCCATACAAATTTAAGGATTGTTTTTCCTATTTCTGTGAAAAATGTCACTGGAATTTTGACAGAGATTGCATTGAATCTGTAGATGGCTTTGAATAATGTGGATATGTAATATTAATTTTTCCAATCCATAAACAATGAGATATCTTCCTATTTGTGCCTCTGCTCTTTCTTTTATCAAAGTCTTGTAGTTTTTAGTGTACATATCTTTCACCTCCTTGATTGGATAATTTGAAAGTCTTAAAATTTGAAAATTTTAAATTCACAGATTTTTTTTGATCCATTTTCCTGTCAGTGATTTCTATTGCCTTTTTGCATTTCATTCACTCTATTATTTAGCTCCAGGATTTTTGTTTAATTCTTTTTTTACTATTTCCAGCTCTTTTTTTAAAAAAGATTTTATTTATTTGAGAGAGAGAGAGAAAGAGAGCAAGTCAGGGGAGGGACAGAGAGAGGGTGAGAGAATCTCAAGCAGACCCGGGGCTCGATCCCACAACCCTGAGATCATGACCTGAGCTGAAATCAAGAGTCAGACACTTAACTGACTGAGCCACCCAGGTGCCCTTCCAACGCTTTATTAAACTTCTCATTTTATTCATATAGTGTTTTTCTCATTTTATTGAATTGGCTTTTTTTTTTTTAAGATTTTATTTATTTATTTTAGAGAGATTGTGTGTGTGAGTGGGGGGAATAGCAGAGGGAGAGGGACAAGCAGACTCTGCGCTGAGCGTAAGCAGGATGCATAGCTGGATCTCATGACCTGAGACAAAATTAAGAGTCAGAGGCTTAACTGACTGAGCCACCCAGGCGCCCCTGAATTGGCTTTTTGTGTTTTCTTGTAGCTCATCAAGTTTCCTTAAAACTGCTATTTTGAATTCTTTTTTGGATAAATTACAGATCTCCGTGTGTTTGAGATCACTTACTGGAAGATTTGGTGTCATATATCCTTGACTTTTTATATTCTTTGAAGTTTTGCATTGCTGTCTTTGCTTTTGAAGTAGCCTTTAATGACTATCTTTCCAATGTGTCCAAATCTGATTTTTTTTTTTTGCTCTGGTGGTGTGCTGGAACTTTTCTGCAGGAAATCTGGTTTTCCAAAAAGTCTCTCTCATCCATGGGTGATTATCTAAGACAATGTTTTCCAGGGGCTCCCAGATGTGGCTGAGAGGAAGGGACTGGAACCAGTTTATGGGCTATTGGTGGGTCCACAGCTGGACATGTAGTGAGTGTGCCTGTTACCCGATGCATGGGTAAGCAAGACTTTTCCTAGGTCCCTTGGTGCATGGTCCTTGATTCCACAGCTCCTACCAAGAGATCCATAGCAGTTTTGTCCCCACAAATGTCATTGTATTGTAATTGTATATTTATCTGTCTTTGAAGCAAGGGATGTGTATTTCCTTGTATATGGTTGGATTTCATAACTGTTCTGTGAATTAATAAATGTTCATTGAGAGAGTAACAGAATTTTACAAAAAAATTGTTTTTATTCTTTACCAGTAAAATTATTAGAAAACATTGGCTTTTTAATGGATATTTTAACTGGATTTTTTTAAAGTAGTGATCCTGGTTTGCATATGAAGGAAGTAAGGAAAGATGAAAATGAAAAACGGACATCAAAAGTATCTGTGATTACACCAGGGCTTGAGAAGGCTGATTCCCTACCTTCTCGTCCACTACAAGTGAATGATGACAGCACTTCAAGTGAAATGGATCAGGATGAAGTAAGGTAAAATCTATAAATTCTTTATTTCCTTCTGAAGGAAGTTTAGCAGTGATTACTTTTTATGGAAATAAAACGCTGTCGTGTAGGTACAGGCTAAGGCAAGAAATACTCAAGTATATCAGATACATTGCTTGAAAGGTTAAGATGAGGACAAGTGACGTTGACAAGGAGCAGTTTCAATAGTCACCATGGAAGCTGGACTGTAATGAATAAGTATAAACAACTCCTTAGAGAATTTTTATGGGGAAAGGTAATAGAGAAATGGATGATAACTGAAAAAGAATGTGGAATTCAAGGGAATTTTCTTTCTTCTTTTATTTTAAGATGGGAGCTTTTAGAGTACATTTGTATGCTGCTGGAAATGATCCAATAGAGATAGACATGGTTATTTAATTTTGTTTGCATTTCCAAATATTAGAAAGCTTATTGATTGTATTACATTATCTTTTTTTTTTTTTAAGATTTTTTATTTTTTATTTGACAGAGAGATAGTACAAGGAGGGGGAGCGGCAGGCAGAGGCAGAGGGAGACGGAGAAGCAGGTTCCCTGCCCAGCAGGGAGCCTGATGTGGGACTCGATCCCAGGATTCCTGGATCATGGCCTGAGCCAAAGGCAGACGCCTAATGACTAAGCCACCCAGGCGCCCCTATTTTAAGATTTTTTTATTTGCTTGACACAGAGAGAGACAATGCACAAGCAGGGGGAGTGGCAGGCGGAGAGAGAAGGAGAAGCAGGCTCCCCCACCCCAAGCAGGGAGCCTGATGTGGGACTTGTTAATATTTGTTTAGATTCTGGGGATAGGGGAAAGACTTTATTTATAATTGAAAAATAAACTATTAATCTATCATAGATTATTGCTTTTAGATTATAAAGTTCTAAATTACAAAAGCCATGGTTCCTGTACCAACAGTGTCATTGAGACATATTGTGTGCTCAATAAGTATATATTTGTGAATAAACAGTTGAATAAATAGATGAATTCCGTTGATGAACTTCTTTAGAAGAAGCAGATCTTTAGTTTATTGAAAGTAGATTTTCAATATTGCCTAGGTATGAAGTCTTTTTATTTAAAAAAATATGTGTAAGATTCATAAATTATTATTTATAATTATAGCTAAAATGGAATAATAGATTCATTTGCTATCATATTACTTGGAAACACTTATATATTACTTTCACCACATATTGTAAAACACATGTTTTGAAGGCACATATCCTGGATTTGAATTCTGGGTCTACTCCTGACCAGCTGTATGGGCTTGGGGAAGTTACTTATTTCTGTGCCTCATTTTCTTCCTGTGTAAAATACCTAATATAATTACCTATGTTTATAACATTGTTGTGAGGCTTAAAATACTTTTAAGATGTGTAAAGTGTTCATAATAATGCATAGTAGTTGTACAGTAAGTCCTCAAAACACTAGTATGATTATTAAAAAAGGGTTTCTTTCATATAAGCACTTAACTTGCACTTTCCCAATAGTTTTTAGAGCCAATAAAAGCTTGCTTTTATTGAAAATGACAACAAAAAATGTGGTATATTTCTTCGTATCAAATAATGCGAGTAACATTATGCTTTTCCTTTGCTTTTTGTCCATTTGATCTAAAGTTAATGCTTTGTTAATATTATTAATAATATTGTTTAGATATGATTTAGATATTCTTTGTATTTTAAGTATTTTTTTTTAAAAGATTTTATTTATTTATTTGAGAGAGAGAGAATGAGAGACAGAGAGCATGAGAGGGAAGAGGGTCAGAGGGAGAAGCAGACCCCCTGCTGAGCAGGGAGCGCGATTTGGGACTCGATCCCGGGACTCCAGGATCATGACCTGAGCCGAAGGCAGTCGCTTAACCAACTGAGCCACCCAGGCGCCCGTATTTTATGTATTTAATACTTGCCTGAAAAGAATTGTTTTTTTTTTTTTAGACCTGCAAAGAAAACATCTCATGAAAAGAAAGAGGTAAAAAAATATGTATAAGTCTATTTCATTTATTTTTTAATTTTCACTTTATTATATTACTTTGATAAATAATATTTATTAGAAATTTTATTCCATGGTAAAAAATTACTTTAGGAAGGGCATAGTGAAAACATAAAAAATCTTCCTTTGTTGTATAGACATTTATTGTGAAAAAGTTATTCAGAAGTACTAATTATTGATAAAGGTCGTTTTGATAAAAATCAGTTCTTTTGAAAAGTACCTATGTTTTTGCTCTTATAAAAAGATGGGTATTTATCATCTCTCTACACTTAGTATATTTTATGAATATTC
>NW_027759613.1:0-299 GCF_054177405.1 Leptonychotes weddellii
GGGCACCTGGGTGGCTCAGTTGGTTAAGCGACTGCCTTTGGCTCAGGTCATGATCCTGGAGTCCTGGGATCGAGTCCCGCATCGGGCTCCCGGCTCCGCAGGGAGCCTGCTTCTCCCTCTGACCCTATCCCCTCTCATGCTGTTTCTCTCTCTCTCTCTCTCAAATAAATAAGTAAATAAAATCTTAAAAAAAAAAAAAAAAAAGACTATTTGGTTTTCACTATGGACTGAAAGCCCACCATCTAGTGGTGGACTCCACAGACATGGAAAATTCCTGGATTCTGGGACACAGCAGAATT
>NW_027759614.1:0-299 GCF_054177405.1 Leptonychotes weddellii
GACCTGTACCCACCTTGCCCCCATGATGGAGTCTTCTCCCTTAGTACATGGTTACAGCTCTGAGCAGCTTTCAAAATACCACTTTCCCCATTCCTGCCATGATGTAAGGGCGTAGCTTGGCATTTGGGAAGTGCCCAGCAAATGGTCACAGATACGGACATCATTTTGCCAAAAGCCTGGCAGTCAGTTGTTTTGAAGGGCTTATGGGGAGGAGCTGGGTTGGGCAGCTTCTCTGTTACCTTATTTGATCATGAGACTCCTGATGGAGCAAGTCTCTGTATTATCCTCTCCTGGCTATG
>NW_027759615.1:0-299 GCF_054177405.1 Leptonychotes weddellii
AAACATAACCCAAATGTCCATTGAGAGATGAATGGGTAAGCAAAATGTGGTATATACATAAGATGGAATGTTACTCAGCCTTTAAAAGGAATGGAGTTCAGGGCGCCTGGGTGGCTCAGTTGGTTAAGCAACTGCCTTCGGCTCAGGTCATGATCCTGGAGTCCCGGGATCGAGTCCCATATCGGGCTCCTTGCTCAGCGGGGGGTCTGCTTCTCCCTCTGATCCTCCCCCCTCTCATGCTCTCTCTCTCTGTCTCATTCTCTCTCTCAAATAAATAAATAAAATCTTTAAAAAAAAAA
>NW_027759616.1:0-299 GCF_054177405.1 Leptonychotes weddellii
ACAGCCAGAGATTGAGCCATAACCACAGCCAGAGCCAGTTCCGTAACCACAGCCAGAATAGGGGCCACATCCACAGCCATAGCCACATCCGGAGTTCCCGTAGTTGCAACACATGTTGTCAGGAGAAGAGAATTCAGGTGGGTTGCAAGCGGATGTGAGGTGAAGTGTGGTCTTCTACTTCCCTTGGGCCTTTATATACTGCCAGTAATTGGTAAGAGCACACCACTCATCCCCTGACTTACCCAACAAATATGTAAGCAATTTTCATGTGTTAATATCAACAATCATTAATGTCTTAG
>NW_027759617.1:0-299 GCF_054177405.1 Leptonychotes weddellii
ACGACTCAGACTGGGACTCAGAACCTCAGGGCTCCTGCACCCCAGCTCTCCAGGCTGCAGACGGCAGGCCCAGGGACTGGTTACACTCCATGACCCCACGAGCCCATCCACCTGCTCCATCTGTCTCCCCACCAGTCCTCCACCTCCTCCCACCCATCCCCTACTGCTCCTCTCACGAACCCTGAGAACACAACACTCCCGCCTGCCCCCGTGACCCTCTCCCTGCCGTGCACGCCTTTGCCCCTGCCCCAGTCCCTCCAGTCACTTCCCTGGGCTGCCCTGTCAGCCCTGAACACGCC
>NW_027759618.1:0-299 GCF_054177405.1 Leptonychotes weddellii
CACATTACTAAACAAGTGCTGGCTCATAAAAGAAATCAAAAGATAAATTTTAAAGATACCTAGACAAAAATGAAGACAAGATACAACATACCAAAATCTCTGGGACACAGCAAATGCAGTTTTAAGAGGAAAGCTCATAGCAATAAAGGCCTAACTCAAGAAATAAGAGAAATATCAAATAAACAATTTAACTTTTCTCTTTAAAGGACCTGGAGCTGGGGGAGAACATATAAGTCCAAAGTTACAGAAAGAAGAAAATAATAAATATTAGAATGGAAATAAATAAAATAGAGAATAAA
>NW_027759619.1:0-299 GCF_054177405.1 Leptonychotes weddellii
TTTTTTTTAAAGATTTTATTTATTTATTTGAGACAGAGAGAATGAGATACAGAGAGCATGAGAGGGAGGAGGGTCAGAGGGAGAAGCAGACTCCCTGCCGAGCAGGGAGCCCGATGCGGGACTCGATCCCGGGACTCCAGGATCATGACCTGAGCCGAAGGCAGTCGCTTAACCAACTGAGCCACCCAGGCGCCCTCTTTTTGCTGCTTTTTACTTCAAATTGGTCCCTTCTTATTTTGCTGTTGATCATTACTTGGAACCAAATGAGGAATTTTTTAAAATAACAAACATAGGAAAGT
>NW_027759620.1:0-299 GCF_054177405.1 Leptonychotes weddellii
TTTTTTTTTAAAGATTTTATTTATTTATTTGAGACAGAGAGAATGAGAGACAGAGAGCATGAGAGGGAGGAGGGTCAGAGGGAGAAGCAGACTCCCTGCCGAGCAGGGAGCCCGATGCGGGACTCGATCCCGGGACTCCAGGATCATGACCTGAGCCGAAGGCAGTCGCTTAACCAACTGAGCCACCCAGGCGCCCCAGGACCACACTTTCTTACACTTTACACAAAAATAAACTCAAAATGGATTACCGACCTGGAAGTAAGACCTGAAACCAAAAAACTCCTATAAGAAAACAGAGG
>NW_027759621.1:0-299 GCF_054177405.1 Leptonychotes weddellii
GGCTTTGAGCATTACCTGAGGAGTTTCATTGCTCTGGATTTTCTTAAAAATGTGGCCATTTTCCATTTGCAACAATGTGGATGAAAATAGAGGCTATTATGCCAAGCAAAATAAGTCAATGAGAGAAAGACAAGTATCATATGATCTCACTGATATGAGGAATTTGAGAAATAAGACAGAGGATCATAGGGGAAGGGAGGGAAAAAATGAAACAAGATGAAACCTGAGAGGGAGACAAACCATAAGAGACTCTTAATCTCAGGAAACAAACTGAGGGTTGCTGGAGTGGTGGGGGGGTG
>NW_027759622.1:0-299 GCF_054177405.1 Leptonychotes weddellii
GAGGCCCATGGCTTAATCGTTGGACACTCCAAAGAAGTATGGGGTAGAATTTACTGCCAGACCATTTATACTCCACCTTGAATATGACCCATCATGGTGGGTAAATTGTCCAGCTGGTCACTCCTTGCTAAATTCCTTGAAACACAAGTCTAACAGATGTCCTGTGCACAGTTTCTTCCTTCTCATGGCAGAAAGCAAGAAAAAAAATCTTTGAGAGAGGCAATCAGAAAAAGACAGTAGAATTTGACCTTCATTCAGGAGCCCCTCTAAGAACAAAGGGAGACACCTTTCCAGTGAAC